>NW_020450685.1:760152-807788 GCF_003343035.1 Apteryx rowi
ATATTTATCTTATTTTAGTTTTTAGTATTCCCTGTCAGCGCATGAGGTTCAACGCGGCTTTTCTGTGAAATAAAATCAAGCTCATCTGCGTATGCTTGCAAAACTGAGGTCTTAAAAAACGGAGGTGTAAAGGAAAGGGAGAGGAAAGAACAGGTCAGCACACTGAATTAAAACAGTGCAGAATTCACAGAACACAGAAAAAGAGACACTGTTCCCCTGCCCCCCACCCCAAGTTTCAAAGGGAAAAGCAAAAAGAAGTGAAAATGTAAAATGTGAATGGTGTAAAAGTGGATTTTAAACATGCTGGTTAAAAAATGTGTGTAAAGAATAAATGAAGAAATAAATATTACAAAATTCAGGAAGTTTCTGTTTAAACTGTACAACACTGTTCTTTGTTTGGGATTCGGTTTCTTATCAAAATAAATATGCAGATAGTCTTTGTGTAACTTGCTTTTGCTTCCAGCTTAGTTGGTTTTAGTTATGTGCAGTTGTGTAATAAATATCACTGGCAAATTTCAGCAACAGAAACAGCCGTTTCCTCCTCAAAGATGAAACACTTGTTTCTCAGCTAAAGTGCTAGCCTCAGGCCCGCACTCTCTTGAGCATCCGATTCTGCAAAGACTTTCACATGTGCTTAACTTTATTGATCAGGGCAAAAATGACACAAGTCATTACTCCAAAAAGCACGTTTTCATCACCAATTTGTGGCCTCTTGGGGAGAAGGTACAATATGAAGCACAAAACAGTTTGCTTTAAACTTTCCTAACGTAGGCATAACAATAAAAAATGACATTTGTTGTATATATTTGTGATTGTGGGGAGCATAGGAGAATAATATTGTTATATTCATGTTACTCTTCTTCCATTAATGAACTTTCTTCTCATTCCACAGATATTAAATACAATTTATTAACAATATTTGCACACGACATTCACTCAAGCATAGTATTTCATTGCAAAGACTTGCTAGACCTTTCCGTATTACAGATTGCATTCGTAGGGATTAAGTGGAGATCCTATTACAATTCCCAGAATAATGATTGGATAGCGTGAAAATTGTTACTGTATTTGCAATGGTGGCATCTCTAGTGATAACTGTGTTTTCACTGTGCTGACACAGATATATGGTGAAAAGCAGTGTCACATAACATTTATAAACTCACAGGATGATATATGGGTCTGTAATAGACATTTTAAGAACAGGAAAGGAAGGAATAGATTTACAATGGCAGAAACTCATTGCTGTTTAGATGAGCAATGAATAAACTTTCAAATCATTAAAGTTTGTTTTTTTCTAACAGAAACAAATTCTTACCCAGTAACTCCTACTGAGCTAGTTGCCTTGTCAGTGATTTAGTTACTTTTCCGTGTCCACGCTCCAAAATTCGGATCCAGAAAGACAAACAAGAGATTTTACTAATTAAACAAAATGCCCTTCCCTGATGTCAGATAAACGCCTTTGGACAGCTACGTGCCTGACGCAAAGCACCGCTGGCCTTTCTGCCTGTGGCTCAAAGACCAGGTCAGCCCACCGGGGAAAGCCTTAAAGCAGAAACTCTGTATACATGAAATATGTGCATTAGGGGAAAGTGTGTCATGACTAGGGCTGATATAAGTCAGTGCAACCCCAAGGACTTTGTTGGCATTGCCAATTTACACCAGCTAAAGACCCAGTCCTTATATCCATCTGGTTATAGCCATCCATCCTAGAGGGTACGATTTTATATTGAAAAAAAATGGGAGGAGCACAAGGGAAAAGTATAGGAAAACATATCTGAACTGGAAATTGCAGAAATAAATAGATCAGAAAAYGGTTATGCAGACAAAGGACACAGACATCTGGCCTGCAGGGAATTGTCACTTGCTCTGACTTTGACTGGAATTGCTGTGAAACTTAACGGGAAAAGCATATTTTTTTGGAAAGCAACACAGGCTTGTTTCAATACACTGGCTGCAGAACAAGACAAGGCAGAATATCCTGAACTTAGTTTTGGGAGATAAATATTTCTCTGGATATGATACACATGATAATGAAAAGTTGCTTAGTACAAATCAGAAGAGCCTAGAGCAGCCACATAGTTCTAGAAGAAGCAGAATTACTCTCACATCCATAACAGCGGTGTCAAGGCCTTCATAGCTGCTTGATCCACTGATTGTTTGAGCCAAGGCCAGTCTGCCTATGTGAAGGTGTATTTATAGGAAGACAGTAAATGAAGGAAAAGAAGGCGATGGATGCATGGCTGGATGCATGGCTGGATGATGAATGGATGGATGGATAAGAAAGAGAGAAGGAAAGAGAAACAAGAAGAGTGTAGGTAGAAAAATCTAAGATGTGAGTCTTTCTGTGGTGATCTATGATAAAATGACCAGGCTGTTTCTGGCCTTCTGTAGGCCTTCTGTAGGCCTTCTGCAGAAGTCTGGAGGTGATTCCTTTAGGGCTTCCTTAGATTATATAGACAAGGGCAGCCTCAGGCCAAGACTTGTTCTGTTCCCAGGCACAGCTTTCTTGTATGGCATAGTACACAGAGTGCATTTGGTACAAGAAAACCATCTGGGTAGCAGCCTCTTCTCAGGGATTAGGCCAAGTTTGCTTTCTGTTGGGTGTGTGAATGAATGTTTGTAGAGCTCTACAACACAGTCTGGCCTGTGGATCCTGAATATCTATGGCACCCCTTGAACTGGGAGCTCTGCATGTGAACTGTGCTGAAGTATGGCTGGTGACCAACAGCAGTTCTGCAACAAGTAACGCTTATCCCTTTCTTATCCCAAGTTCCAGGCAACTACGTCAAGTACTGCTGCTATTTGGGGCCTTTAGCTATTATTGTAAAAGTGTTGTAAATTATAGGATTTTTTAAATCAAAATATTCTTCAGGAATATAAATTTCCTTCAAAGCCTTCTTGGAAGTTTTCCATCCATACAAAAGGCTTCTGGAAGGCCCTCAGAAAAGAAGAGTTATAGAACTGGGCACATTTTCCTCAAATGTCATTTATTTCACCAGCTGAGGCTGTTGTCTTATCTCTTCTATTATCAGCAAAAGAAGGCGCAGTAGCCCTCGCAGTTAGCACACATCTGGGTCACCGGCAAAGATCAGAACGGCTGACAAGTCTTGCAACACGCGGGAATCTTGTTAGGCACCCAGGGGCAGCATACTGTGAATGATGCGGGGGTCCTGGCATGGGAACAGCGCACAGCAGAGAAGCTCTATAAAATTGATTTTCTGACAGGGTTGGCATTTTAGAGAAGAACACAAAAAGAAACTGCAGCAATGTGAAACCATCACATGCATCCTTACATATGAAAAAGGCTTGTGCTTATCTCAGGTTAGCAACAGGATACGCAATTCCAGGGCTGATATGAAAGGCATTTTTTGTTTGCTTTATTTATTTACCACTTGTGAAAGATGCTGGGTTGTCAGCTCCAGAGGCTAAAGTCCTCTATTTATTTGCTGAAAGGTGYTTCATGGGCAACTGCAGCGCTCTGCCAGAGTGGCTCAGCCCTGATCTACTTTCCCCCCTCATTCAGTACTTGCTGAAATAGTTACCTAGGGAGCACACGCTGCCAACCGGGGTCGTGGTTTCTGAGATATGGACTGCAGCCCAGTCGGAAGTTTACCAAGACAACCTCATCGCATCACGCGCCAAAGAGCCACAAATAACTGTCGTACTGAAGGACTATGAGATTTTAAAAGCGATATTGAAAATGTGAGGTAATCATCACCACGCTAAAATATATCCAAACGTGGGATTTGGAAATGAAAGACATCCTATGGTAATTTATAGTGCCAGATGACATCTAGATTCAATAGAGAGCCTAAACAAAACCAAATAGCTTGGACACTGAGCTCCATCAGAGCATATTTTTTTCAAAGAGGAATGCTTGTGGGAGCATGACTGGACTAAAGCAAGTATAGTAGGAAAACTGAAAACACATGGAGGATGCATTTGAACTTATTTCCTAACAGKTTTTTTTTKKKKKGGGGGGGTGTCATAAGTGTGTCACTTGCTAAGAGTTAAAATAAGGTCAGTGTGGATGAGAGAATGGCAWAAGAAATGCAGACAAAAACTGCAGTRTCTGAGAATGAAAGCAGTCTTGCACAGGAAGTTAAAATATTTTCTGAACTCAATTAAAAATATTTAAAATATATGTGGCACTGAAAATAGAAGAAAATGGTTTCTCTATTAATATATTTAAGGTTTGGGGATTCACAATTTCTCTACAGCCTGAAACTCAGATCCTTCCCTCTCTCCTTCTCTCTTTCTCTCTTTCTTTCTTTTTCTCTTTCTTTCTCTCTCTCTCCCTTTCTCTCATTCCATTTGTGGCATCTCAGATCCACAAAGAAGCAAGATTCTAGGAAATGCATTTGAAAAACTCCTACAAAATATCATGAGGCTGGGCATACAGTAATTAGCATTGGCAATACTGTTGACTGAACTTATTTCAATTGCCATTGTATTTATAGAGATACAGACCTTATATTTTTGCCTACAGAAATGTCAGCAGCTCATTTTGGCTTATTTTGAGATAGAGCAATAACACACCCTTATTTTGCCGTTCACTGCACAGATACATAGTGAGAACCAGCCTATGCCCTGCAGAGATTACAGTTCAGAGAGAGCAGCAGATTCCTCTGTAGCCACCAGAGAGAAATAACACACACTGAGCGATTCCTGCAGCTCATTTGATGCATCTATTTTAAGTTAAACAGAAATTGTCTTCTGGAGAAGGCTTCCTCTTTCCTTCACCTGTTGGAAGAAGGAGAAGATGACTAGCCTACATTTAGACACCTAACTTTTAGGCCTCAGAATAAGGAGATAATGATGTTGTCCTGCCTAATTTGTTCAACAGCACAGCTTATCTGGGTCAGCACTGAGGAATGTTTGTGTTGCAACTAGTCATGACTGTGTTGGATGGCAATCACTGCTGGCATTTGACATTGCTGGAAAGGGCACATTACGGAGCTGTTCGGAAAATATCTATTCCTCTTAGCCAAGAAAAATTTGCAAATTTTCAGTGACAATTCAAACACCAAGCATTCTGTTTGGTTTCCAACAGAAATATCTCCATTTTGCAGCATTCAATTTCCGCTGAAATTTGAACTTTCCCCCTGAAAGCACATAGCACAAAATGCAACAATAAACAAATCAACAGCTTGCTTAGTAAAACAATTTTCCAAGAAAAATAGCTTTAATAAAATACATTCCATTAGCCATAGCTGCTATTGACAGTAAGTGATTCAGGTACCTAATCATAAGAATCAGGCTCCATTTTTGAAACACTTTAAGGCATCCAAGACATCTGCACGCAGCTGGATGATGTGACACAGTGATGTGAAAGACCTGCACCTTTCCGAGGCTGCAGGGTAGGGAGGGACACTCAAAGCCATCTAGACTAATGCTAGACACCTATGGTGAGGCAGTTGCTCTCCAAATCTCTACAAAGCTGCACAGTTTCATATGATAAAACAACCCATCTGATATTGTTATTAATGGGCTATCAGCCTGACAAAGGAGAGAGGTCAGTGGCTCTGTCAAGTCTCACCCCTTATCCATGACAGTCTTTTGGATCCTCCTGGTTGTTTTACCACTGCAGCAGCCAGAAATTCATGCATTGGCAACTCAGTGCCGTGACCTCCAGCAAGTGCTAAACCCTGGGCAGCTGGGTCGCCAACCACCTGCAACRCCGAGTCCTAGAGCAAGGAGGAGGTTGCAATGTCGGCATATGGACCTGCAGCAAGCAATCACGCTCTGCTGGGCACTCCCCTAGTGCATCACATGCAGCCCCACAAGCGTGGCAAGAAAAAAGTGAAGGCTGGTGGTTTGTAACCTGATAATGCAAAGAACATGGGAATAAATGGAGCTATAGCAATCAACTCCTTGTAGTTCTCCCTGAAGCTACAGAAAGACAAGAAGGATTAATAATTGTCTGAGTCAACACTATTATTTTTTGAGTCACAGAAGCACAGAGTCAACACTGGAAAACCGTATACTTCAGGAGTAAAGGAGATTCAAAGAAGAATAATATAAAATAGTATTATATAAATAATATAAATGTTAGTAAATGGATCCCTAGGTAGTGAAATTTGTACTGTAGATTTCTCTGGCCTGCAAAAATTGAATACCTTTTCCTCCGTCCTTCTAAATTTGCTGCTTTGACTATAATCTTTCTGAAAAAATAAAGGAAACAGTTGTCTCTTGCTTCTGTAGTCACCCACCAGTCAGTGTCAGCAAAGAGTTCGGAGGCTGTCCTAGGTTCCTGGGCTCTCCGTGCTCTTGTGTTAACTTGATTTGCTCTGATGAAARCAGGGATATAAATTTAGCTGCACCGTTTCGGATGTGATGCCTCACAACCAGAGCATGGGTATGAACCTTCTGAACTTGGATGCTGTTTAACTGGATTTTACCTTTGAATTTGAATCTGACAGCAAACGGATCTGATAACAGAATTCATTATATGCTCTTCTACARTTCTTTTTAAGATTTAATGAGGATGGTTTAACAGTTTAGTTTAAAGATTTAATGAGGGAGATTTAAGAAGGTTTAATGAGGAAGATTTTTTTGTAATTTTTATCTGTTTTAGTAGAATTAACATGCAAGTTAAACACATGACTAGTCCTGCTAAAGTACATAGGTCTTTATGTATACTTTAAAAAAAATGTCCCAAGATACATTGCTGATGTGGATTCCTGCACTAACCAGTACTGTATTTAGGCAGGTAGTACCTAAACAGTATCTTGGACTTTGCCTTATCCCTTTGCTCCTAAGCTATGAATTTTGGACCTGAACTTCTGCCGGCATTGTATATTTACCCCAGTGAAGAATTTAGCCTTCACATTACAGAGAGAAATAAATAAAATCTTAGTATTGTGTTTGTGTTTGGATTGTTTCTAATGTTTTTTGTAGTTATTTTTTTTCCTTTTTGCTCCAGTGATTCATTTATGAAAAAAGATGATGAGATTCAGGCTTCTGATGGTATTTCCATTATCCAGGAATTGAAGCGCTCTGAGCAGGCCAGGACTTGCATAAAGATAAACACACATACCCAAAGTGAACACAAATACTTTAAACGCAGAAAAATATTAGAACTTATGCCCTGTGCTACTTATCCAGCAGACYTTCCGCTGTGGATTTATGGCTGTTGTCACTGTACTTTCTTCTCTGGCTTTTCTCGGAAGAAAGCCTTTCTAAGAACTAAATGAATTAAATTCATAGAGAGTGTTAAAGTAAAAATATTGTCCATATAGATACACACACACACACACACACACACATATACCGGCATATACATATAATTAGCAAGCAGTTGTTACAGGGATTTGATCTAAATGCAACAGATTAGATTATTTGATAATTATTTTGTTTTCAGTTCAGATCTCTGCGGTAGATGCTGGACTCCACACAACATAATTAGCTTGCAAAAGACCACCAGCTTGTCAGTAATTCCTGTCAGATGTTCTCAAATGTGCTTCCCGAGAGTCTAACAAAGATCTCCCATTCCAAATAAATTCAAAGCCATGTGTTGGTTGCCAACTACATTTAAAAAAAAAAAGGATAGGGAATTTCAGGCACTAGTCTTTTTCAGAGTACTCCACTCATACAGTTTCTCAACTCTTAGCTCAATATTTCCAACATTTGTGGCACAATGGAATAAAGATCACAGAATCACAGAATAGTTGGGGTTGGTAGGGACCTCTGGAGATCAGCTGCTCCAACCCCTCTGCTCAAGCAGGGTCAGCTACAGCAAGTTGCCCAGGGCTGTGTCCAGTCAGGTTTTGAGTATCTCCAAGGATGGAGACTCCACAGCCTCTGTGGGCGACCTGTTCCAGTGCTCAACCAGCCTCACAGTGAAGAAGTGTTTTCTTGTGTTCAAGTGGAATTTCCTGTGTTTCAGTTTGTGCCCATCACCTCTTGTYCTGTCACTGGGCACCACTGAGAAGAGTCTGGCCCCTCTTCTTTAAACCAAAACATGGGCCAAAATGAGTAATGTTTTGTCACTGGTGAATTTCTGCTGCTTCAGGAAAGAAGTAATCTTACCTTCATAATCAGCTATGATCTTTCATTGAGTATCTTCAGATGATATCTGGTTTCTTGTGGCCATGCTAGAAAAGTGGTACATTTTCTGTTTGCTCTATAAGCAGAATTTCAGTTGCCCTGGCTTTGTCTTTTGCTGCCTATAAATAAGGAGTGTTGTTCAAGTTTTATTTTTCCTGTGCATAAATAAGAAATCTCATTCTCATTTGGAGTAGAGATGCTTCAAATGCTTCAAATGCTTTGCTAACGTTTTATTGTCTGCTTCAGTAACGACTGTTCTGGCTGTTCTGAAGCACTGTGGCTTCCATTAGACGGTTCTATTCATTTGACTCCAGTGGACAATAAAACGTGTTGAATGATAATGTGTCTATAGAGCCTTGAAGAAAGAAACCATTCTGCCTCCCGGCTCTCCATGGGTTTTCCCATATCCGAGTGCGCCCCCCACCAGTGTATTTTAATGGAGGCATGGCCCTTTTAACATATTTCTGTTACTTTTGTAAGGCCCAGTGTAAGGKCTGATTAGATAAAATTGATTACATTTTTTTTCCAAAGGGGAAGGTGGGCTACCAAGATCTCAAAGATTAGTACCATGCTGTTGACAAATGCTGTTTAAATGCTTTTCTGGTAGATTATTCTGGAGTACTTGAAAATCATTGGAGAATCGAGTGAAGTGCTTTAAACAAAAGTACTGCTGCTATGGGTATAGATGCAAGAGATGGCTCAGAATCAGTGCTGAGTGCTAAAAATGGCTAGTCTGTGACTCATAGTAGGGGCATAAATTGGCAGAGTAAGGTAGCTGGTATGGTAACAAAAGACATTTCTTTCACTCAGGTTGGAATTTACCGTGTTGCAGAAGCCTGGTACAACACCGGCACCATTTACATTTCCGTTTGGCATAGGCCTCATACTCTGCGCAGGAATATGGATTTATTTACCTTTACATATTTTTAGTCCTCCCACTCAACCAGAACTATAACCATCTGTGGCTGTAATACCTCTCTCTAGGAACTAGACATGACAATTCAGCAACTTCTGTCTGCCATACATCTGGTTTTCTGGAGTTCGTCAGAGGTCCCTTCTCCTTCTGAGGGATCAGCTAGAGCTTCAGATGCCCTTCAGATAAGAAATATCAATATGTGATTTTCAAGGTGACGCAGRAAATTAATTTCTTTCTTTCTGGAATGCAAGCAGGGATTTTTCCTGTTTATCACATATTTTTTCTGCAGGTAAGGAATATTCCAAAGCATATTAGAATTACTCCTTCCCTTTCTGAATATTTACATTTTTGTTCCTTAATTAGAAAGTCAGGAAGCGGCTAGAGGCAGTAACTTGGATGCACTGGCTTCTTTTCAAGAAACCGGTTCTTGAAAACTTGGCCACAAGCAGTGGGCTAAGAGGGTTTTTGTGTTTTCTTTCTTTTTTTTTTTTTTWAAGATGGAAGACCTAACACAACATTATTACAGAAATATACAGTGCTCCAGCAAACACATCCCTCACCCTCTAAGTGATGCTCTACCTTGTGTTCAGCCGTGCACACCGCAGCCTTTACTTCCAGGAGGCAAGATCTATGGACAGCACGCTCTTTGGGAGAAGCAGCATCTTTCCATTACGTGCGAGTATAAGACATAGTGYAATGGTGACATCGAGAAGCTACTGCAACACTTGTAGGACCAGACTGTGAATCTCTTAGCTACTGTAATAAGCTACTGCTTACCCAAATGAGCTCTGTGAAACTAGTGCTTGCAATACGAGCCGTAATAAAAATAATGAGAGAAAATAATCATAACTGTGCATTTCTGTGGCTACCTCCTTTTTCTATTACATGGGAGACATTCAGGTACTGCAGAACGGATGTGGTATAAATATAGATGTATTGTATTTGAAACCAGAAATAACGGCGCCACGTGAGAGGTAACTATAAATGAACGATCTCGGAGAATGATGATAGCGTATGCTAAGAATGTTCCATCTCTCCCCCTTTTAAAATTATATACACTGTTTACAACATCTCTTGGTTGAGTGGGGGGTTATTTATCTTGTCGTATGTGCAGCTAAATGTCAAAAATGACGTCATGCGATATTGCTCCATCTCTGGTTGAAGGTACAAGTGGAAAGACATACAGAACTTTCTCTTCTTTTGTGACATTCCAATCTATAGATATGTATGAATTGATAGAACTAACCTTTTGTAATACCCACAATTTTCTGTACTTCTAATTTTTATTGTGCCTGCTGCCTGAAAGATGGTAAGACTTATTCATAGAATTCACACTCCAGTAGTTTGATAAATATATAACAGGCTGAAAAGGAGTTTCTTGGTGCAGTGCATGTTATTCATCAGATCTCAGTTTTCATTGGTTTTGGTTCTGAGGTTTATTCTTTTTTATTTTTATTTTTTATTTGACATTTTTGGCTGACTTTTCTGATCCTCTTTCTACTGATATCCACAAAGAAAAATAGCATTTGGGGCAACTAAAACTAAATATGGCCTGACAAAAAATATGTTTATATACTTTTATTATATTATCTCTTATTCTCTATCTGACAAATGAGGATGAGAGAATATTGTAAAGTGATATTCTATAGCAGGCACAATGCTTATCAGTTATTTTCCTTTGACCTTCTGCCTTAGAAAATTAATTCACTTGAGCTGTTCATACACTAGAACATTAGGGAAAAAATAATGTTAGCACTAGTGAATATAATCTCTGCAGGAAAGCTGGGCAATTATTCAAAGGTCTAATCTTATCTCTTGTTTCATTTTTATATGGCAAGTCTACATTTAAAGTATTAGATATACTGTGCTTCTGCCCAGTACCTTCAAACCACAGTAAATAAATGCTGCTAAGTGCCACCATGAGTGAAAGAGCTTATAATGAGAAGTGTGAGCAGACATGTGCGCCATTCATCATTCTGTTCAGCCCGATATTGGGGCTCTTTTTATCAGCACTATTCGTAGCAGTGTCATCACCTCCGGTATAAATCTTCTGTCAGTGTCTGTCGTCCCCGTGCCCTATTAAACTCTTGCTCTCACATAATCACCAAGTGACCTTTGGATGTCTTTCATTAACCTCTGACCTGAACCCTGCTGGCTTCTTGTTGGTAGGTAAATCTATAACATGACATTTGCTTATGACTCAACCTTTATCCCTGCTTAATAGTCTTGCCTTTCCATTTTTTTTGTTGTGGAGCACAAAGATAGTTACAATCTTAAACAACAGCTTGGATTTCAAAGGTTGGAACACAATAGTCTCAGTTACAACATACCTAAGTGTCCACTAATAGACGGTCTCATATTTTTCCACTGCTGCTTGCTGAAACTCATTAATTGTAAATTGATGCAAGGTGCCAGGCTCACAAATAATATTTTCGTTTCTGAGAGAAGTTTGTTTTCTCTCAGATATTTTCCTCTTACTGTGTTCCCCTAATCAGGGATTAGGGATTGATTAATTAAAATTAAATTGTGCAGCTGCGACACAGCTTAGCCTAAAATTTCTAGGGCTGGAGATGAAGGTAGCTATTACACAGCGATAATAATAATAATAATAATAGCAATAATACAAGTTTTAGTTCTCAGGAGGATCAACCTGGGCTGGAAACTAGTTACTCCAGAGCTCTATGTTGCCAATATCTTACTGCAAAGCCTTGGTCAAGCTACTTGCTTTTTCTATGACTCATTTACCTCATTTGTAAAATGRGCCATGGCAAAACTCTACTCTGCAGAGTAAAACATGAAAAATGGCTTCTATTTACGCAGCTGATCTCCCTTTGTGTGCTCGGGAATCATGCTGATACTCTTATTAACCCTGCTCAGCTAAGTGTGTGTGCAGAGTTGAGACCGTACTGCATTTTCTTCCTCCTCCTTCAGCCCTACCTCCTCCTGCGATTGTGGCCCTAATTACAGCTAACTGTAATTAGCACCAATTAACTAAAATTCTTAGAGGTTGTATTCCTGCAAACCCACCGCCGAAAGGCCCTCTCACCAGCGCACGCCAAAGCGGACGCTTCGGCTCTGTGAAGGCATCGAGAGGGGTGTGGAGGGACGGYCGCAGCAGTGACCGGCGCTGCCTTCGGCAGGCGCTAAGTGAACGTGTTCGGTGCCTCCGAGAGAGGAAAGAGATACGGCAGCACAGGAAACGGGGGCAAATGGTATTAACTGTGAGGGAAGCCGTGTGAGGAGAACAGGGTGTATAATTTCTGTTAGGGGCTGTCTACAAGATGCTGCGTTCCTAATTCAGGCTTTTGAAAGCCCATGCAGTGAAGAGAAGCACAGAGCTGCCTGCAGGAAAACTGGTGGAAAAACCTGAGCGAATGTATGTGCAATCTCGTCTGCGTTTTCTGCTAAGGTGCTGTAAGTCATCCTTAAGCAATGCTGACGTAAGAAATGGTTGGATGATAGTATCTTCTCAACTTTATATACACCTTTAATTAGGGTATCTCAACAGACTTGTGTACTTAAAATTAATTCAACTAACTTGCGTAATGGCAGCAATGTATCCTGAACCATGTAATGCACACGCACTCGCAAAATCTACATCTTGATGATTTTGCTATAGCAAAAAGCAAAATACCAAAAGCTTTTTCTGAAATTTTCTCTCTCCATTTTTTTTTTTTTTGCTGCATTCAAATACAGCAAATAAATTATACTTCTATTTCCTGCTTCAGTATGAGGCTGTCTTCTCACAGTTGGAGGGCCCATCTCTTCTGAGCTCATGATCAAGAACCATCAAACTGGAATAAAAATCAGGGCATTGGGAATAGGCAGATGAGCAATTTGGCTCTTCTTTAATTTACTACATTTTGCTATGGCATTTCTCCCTGCTTTTTTCAGTGTTGGCCGTATTCCTCTTTCCTTCTCTCTTCATTTTCTTCTACACTTGGATATTTTTC
The DNA here is from genome assembly GCF_003343035.1 of Apteryx rowi. Classification (NCBI taxonomy): domain Eukaryota; kingdom Metazoa; phylum Chordata; class Aves; order Apterygiformes; family Apterygidae; genus Apteryx; species Apteryx rowi. Next base: position 773,071 of record NW_020450685.1, read on the forward strand.
TTTTGATATCAAAAAGGGCAAATAACCTAGATGTGATATTTTGCACTTGATAAAATACCTCGGACAAGTTATGTGGATAGCTAATGAAACTGTAACAAGTCACAGATGTCAACATACATACATCCCTGGTGTCAGGAGACTGCCAGCACTAAAGGCATAATTCCTGTCATCCAGCCATAACAGTAACTTTTTTAACTCTCTGGAAACACTATGTTGTCCTAGACATCAGACCCCACCACCGTAAGGTGACGACACAGTACATGCTTAGGACCAGTGTCCTGTGGATGACTTGGACATCATCTGAAATGGTATCAGCTAACTTGTGATGCCTAAATGCTGGGTATGATAGATACTAAGRGAAGTAGCTGCAGCCCTTCGGCAGGGAGCAGAGGTGGCAATGTAGGCACGTGCTTCAAGCCTTTGCATGATCTTCCTCATTTTTAGATCACTCCTAGTTAAGCTCCATAGAGAAATCTTGAGTCATACAGAYGTGCAACAACAGAGAGCTCATTGCCTGATCCTAGGCTCATTATATGGATGGTGTTACCAAATATAACACAACTTCTGTACAGATGTTTTGGCAGCATTGTGCCTTTTATTTCAGATGCATGTATTTTTTTACTTTTTTTGTCTTTAAATCAAAATGAAAAAGAATAAGGACAGCATAAAGAAAGAAAACAATACAGTGTAATAATCCATACCTCCTAAGTCATTTTAAAGCATCTTGCCCTTTCCTTTTTAAACATATAGCTATTTCACAGCTCATAGGCAGCAGCAGRGGGAGACCCTTGAGAGGGGAGAWGAGGCCAGGAGTCCTTATGGGAAGGCAGGATGCTGGGACCCAGAAYTGGTGCCCCCCAGCRCCRCCCCCGGGKCCAGCCCAGGCTCCTGAGYGACCCCCACTGYCACCAGCCTCTGGGGCTCCCCAGGGCGGCTTCAGCATCCTCCTTGCCCCCTAAGCCCTCCTGGGCTCCTCGTGGGCAGCCTGAACACCCCCACCGAGCTCCAACCCCCCCCACCACGTCCCTTTTCAGTTCCCTGCCCCAGCTCTGTGTGCCCTCAAATAGCCCACTATTTATTTTTAAAAATGCACAGCAATTAAATCCCTCCACAGCAAGTCCCTTCTGAGCCCAGAGCTCGGTAAGGCCTGGGGGCACATCTCGCTGGGAGGGGAGGCTGTTTCCCCAGGATAATCTGGAAAGTGTAACATCCTTCTGTGGTCCAAAAGGCAACTCCACCCCAAAACAGATTTGGCTTTGGTTTGTGGTTCTAGAGRAGAGACCAGGTCGTACCTGAAGGGACAGAGGTCCATTACTCACACTGATTTAAGTGAATACATGAATGAAAAAAGAATCTGAACTTCATTTAAGATCTGGTTTTGARCTCTTCACTCAGATCTTCTAAGCTGGAGAATTGGGACAGAGCTATTACATTGCTATTACTTTATATAACCAGTTCCACCAATCTGATACAAAGCAAATGTGTGCAAAAACCCCACCATGAGATGACTGGCAAGCAGATATACAAAGCAAGAAGAATGAAGTCACAAAAGCAGGGGACAGGAATGGGAAAATACACTTTATTTTTTGTTTGGATTTACAAATACATTTGGAAAAGCTGTTTGGGGTGGAATTTAACTGAGCACAGTTCAGAGAACTTTTGGAAGAAGTGAATTTTGAAGAGAAACATATAGACTGGGGACTCTGGCTCCGAGATGTCTCCGTCCTACAGGCTTCAGTGGACTTTTGATCTGGCTGGGTGGAGCAGAAGRTTTTCAACCAATGAGGACAACTGAGAGGATTTGGGATGACAGCAGCAAAGAAACACAAATGGGTGGTTAATTGTGTGACCCACAGGGAGCACTGGAAGACATTAGTGGGTATAAAGAGGCCATATTTCCATAAATGACCATTAGTCTTCTGCAAATGTTCCTTGAAAAGTAAAGGAATGATTTTCTCTCTCCAATTAATCATCCTGGAAATCCTCCTTCGTGTAATCTTGAAAACACTGGAGAGGACTTAGTATCAGCAAATGTTGCCAGATGTACAAAATGGCAGAGTAATGTGTTGTATAAAATGATTTTGGGTGGCAGAAACTGGATAGCAAGCCAAGAATACTGCACCAACACAGAGCTTTTCTATGAGAGGCGTTGCCAGCCTCAGGAGGGAGCACTGGATAATTTATAGGTTAACATTTTCTTTTTATGTGAATAGCATTTTTTCTCATTTATAGTTAATTAGGTTAAGCATGCATGGGGAGCGAGGGAGGGAAGACTTTCAGAGAGGATCTAAATGATTAGTAATTTGAATGAAGTAAAAGAATCTGCTAAAAGATGTAGCTCTGGAATTAAATATGTTGCTGTAACAAGTGTAAGTATCAGATAGGAGTTTTAGAGGTTCTTACATTAATTATAGCACCAGCATAAAAAGAGGTAGAGCATATTTACAGATTTGGCATGTGGATTCTTTTAACAAGTAACTGCTGTTTTATTTTACTGGAAGAGTAGAAGTTATTTTCCTGCTATTTCACAGGTTTATATCTTTTGCACACATTTCTTCTCCTAGAAGTTTTGGCTCACATAGAGGATCATTTCAGGTGAACTCTGAAGTAAGAATGAACATTGACTTAACCACTGAGTTTCTTCAAATCTTTTTCCTGGTATAAAATCCTCTTGACGCTTTCTGGTTGACTGAACAGTTTTTTCAGGCAGATTCTGCATGTCCATCTACACACAGACACYGGAACAATTTAACTAAGATCCATCTAAAAACGCTATACCATATTTAGACTGGSGCAAATGGCTATGCAGACACTCAGCATGGTTCATGGTATTAAAATCACCTGAGTTGCAGTGATATTACTAGTATACAGACTTGMCAAATCCTGCATGTCAACAGCGAGGCTCACACAGTTTGCTGTTATCTCCCATTTCCCACCATGAGGGATGTGTATCACTCCTTTGCAGCATCGCACCATGGACTCTCTCCCGTTTTGTAGCCCCATTTGTCAGACACAGGYGGCCGGCTTCCCCCATCGCACGACTTGCTCTTTTCTCCCCATCTCCGTCAGATGATCCAGCGCGTGGTTGTTGCRTCCAGAGCTACCACGTTCCAGGATATCTTTGATGAGGAAGACAGAATTTTAGAAAAAGGAGGAAAATTATGAAAAGTTAGTTAAAATGTATTTCCATCCTCAAAGCCTTCCAATGCATAACTTTTGAAAACTCTCAGAACATCTCAGAATTTAACTAATTTTCAGGTTATTTTGTAAGTTACCTTTAAGTGCTGGGTACACTTTTTAAATGTAAGTACATAAGTCCCAATTTAAACACTTTATCAGAGGTTTCTGGTCATAAATTCTCAAGGTCTCCCAGCTTGTGCAGTACTTCCGAAAATCAGGCAGAACTTTGACTTAGAGACTAAATATAGACTTAACAGTTTATCCTGTGACACCCAAATAATTCAAGAAGTGAATGATTTATGATTTCAAGAAGGGAATGATTACTTATACTGAGAAATACTGCCATTGTTATTGCACATGAGCAGTTCCACATGGAGAATTGCTCAAAGTATTTTAATGCTTGTGCTATGTCCATGAAAGCCATTTTCTTTTTCTAGACGGGGATCTGTAAAATAGCCTAAAAGAATTGAATGAGCAACCCCAGTGAAAGTCAGGGAGAGAACACCGCCTAATTCCCTTACGCCTGTTGGAAAAAAACAACGTGTATTGGCTTAGGCCCAGCTGCCTAGCAGTCAAGCCCAAATGCTGGACCAGTTGTGCAACACTGGTATAGTCTGCAGTCATCTGTATTAGGCTACTCCATTAGGCTACTTATGTTAAAAAAAAGAAAAGGACAGCAGCCACAGGCACAGATCCTGTGCTCTGTGTGGGGGATGTGGTCAAGGAAGGACTGACTCAAGCCAGAATTGGAACGAAGCTCCTTGGAGCACGAAGCCAAACCCAGGAAATCTGGATCCAGAACCACCCCGGAGCAGCCGAGCGCAGCCCTGCATTGCGCTGCACTGTGCTGGGTTGGCGTATCGACCTATTAGAGGCTCTTTTGGGTTTCTCTGACATGCCACGTGTGGCGCAGTGTGTTTAAATGCCTCGCTGAACTAAGGCGAATCAGTGGCAAACCCGGTAAGAGACCAGCAGCTTCTAACTCAGAGCCAAGGCACCTTCTGAAGCGCAGGCCCTTGGTTACAAGCTAAAGGGAATGCTTTCGCGCACGCGAGGGGAAAAGTCAGGGAAAACAATATAACTGGCTCATAATGAGCTTGGATAAACATGTTGTGGTCGAGCAGCCAGAGCCGAGGACCAGAGGCCAGACCTTTGAGATCTGTTCCTGACTAACCTCATTCGTGCCTACGTCCTTCACTTCCCCACCAGTCGGTAGAGCAGGGCAGTAATAGCTTATGGAGTGCTTGTGAGAATTAACTAGTTAACACTGGGGAAAAGCTCTGACGGAGACCAGACTGCAATATAAACTCTGTCCAGGTGTTATAGACTGTTGTCTGTTGCTGCTGTGATCACTGGAGGTATTTTGATCCACCCTATGGCCCATGTATTTTCCCCAGCAGCCCCATTAAGCAAGAACATGCTGAAGATGTGACTGGTGCAGTAGAAGGTAATTTTAGGCATTTTGGGCACCGTCCAGCTCCCACAGAGCTGCTCAGATAAGGAACTATGTAGAGCTGTGCTTCAGCAGCGTGGGGGATTATTGCTGCCTGCGGGGCAGCACCAGATCAGGAAGGGCAGTGGGAGTTCTGCGGTGCCGGATTGCTGCACCTCCAAAGCATGTCCACAGCTTTCCATGAGGTGATGCCAGCACAGCTAGAAAGCTGCTACGACTTGTCTGTCCACACACATATTGGCTCTCACACATGGCAGGAAGGGGCTGAATAAACGGATCCAGGTGGGGAGCCACAAGGCTATCATTGCCTAACAACCCTTCTCTTTAGAGAGTCAGGCCGGTCCACGAGGGGACCTCTCTGGGGTTAGGTGGGTGGACTGGCTGCAGTTGCTGCTTTATGTGGGCCAGCAGCATCCAAGTGTCTTCTCTCTGGGTCCGAGAAAAGAAGGGCTGCAGGCAGAATATTTTGTAACTGGTAAAAATAGCAACAAACACCCAAAGTGAGGGATCAAGAAGGGTTAAAAAGGTTTGATGTGGCATCTTTTCCTTTCCAGGGCTGGACCACACCATTGTTAGCAGAAATACCGGTATTTGGACCAGTTGTTTTTCCCATTTCTGGGGAGAGCTCCCTTCCTTGCACCTGGGTTGTGTCTTTTCACCACTTCTATACCTGACTGTCACAATAGTGGGAGGTGYTGGGGTGGAGTAACATACTGCCTGGAGAGCTGCATAGCTCTGTGCAACTTCTATGATTTCCTCATGGTATCAAACCTGGAATCTGTGCCAGTGGATGTACAAGGCTTGGCTCACAGCAATGTTCCCTTGAGAAATAATGATTTCACTGGAAGAAGGTGCCAATGTGTTAAAAATGTAAGAAGGACAGCATTTTTCATGCAAACGCTTGCTGTCAGTATGTATAAGGAGTTACTTGCTGCTAGTTTCCTTCTTTCTTGGGGTGGGAGGCAAGGAAGGAGAACTGGACTTAGTGCTGAACGGGTAGTTTTGAGAAGCAGATACTATTCAGTCATTTGTGAGCAGCTTGCAGACACTGGGAGTGCAGGTTCATTGCATCTCTAATTTTTTTTTTCTTCCTTTGGGCAGGTGGTCTAACAGTCAAGCAGCTGATCCTACTTTTTAAATTTAATTTTAATTGAACGCACTGCTAGAGATGCCTTAAATTGACTCTTTTTGTTTAAATTTCCTAAGGGAGTTTGCCCCAAGACCTCTATCCTGTGATAACTTATTCTGGCCAATGGAACCAGTGTATATTTATTGTATGTTTCTCCTTCCCTTCTCCGGCTTCTGCTACCATGAACACTGCAGTTGCTGATGACTAGAAAATTACTCAAGTGTGAACTGGTTCACTGTCTGTCRCCTTCCTCATTAGGCTAGTGAGAAAATGTATCTATGGCTCTGTCACACACAGCCYTCATTAGGTTAGTGGCACATTGCGATCATCGCCTTTTTTAAAGATGGCTGCAGGAGAACGGCTGTTTAGTTTGATGCTCCTCAGTAATAAGTGTAAGCAGCAAAACTAGGGCTCACTGCACTTTCTTCTGAAATAATTACATTGTTTGCAGAGCCTGATGAAGGGACTGAATTGGTACTGCTGGGGAAGTCAGGTGGCAGTGCATAATCTCACTGCTTACTCTGAGCGGAGGGGGCAGAGGATGCTCGAGGTAAGGCTAATTCGTTGCGCAAACTAGATTTAGGACAGAAACACTATCCATTTTTGGCATCTGCTTCTCCTTTTGCATGTTAAACTGGAGGAACTCTGTCAAAGGCAGCATATTTTCGTTCATGTATTAATAACAGCAAATTCAGGTCTATTAGGTATAGCTCTAACTGGTAGCAATGAGGGACTCCTATGTTCCAAACCTAATTTCTACCTAGGGACAGTTAGCCAAAATAGCACTAATTGGTAATATACACCTGCTTTTGCCGTTCCCAGGAGGCTGGATTTAGACAGTATCACTGCCAGATGCCCATGCTGAGTTTCTGCTAGAAAAGAAGATGTGCTAAATGACTGCGTGGCTTCTCTCTGACTCGTGCTATTTTCTTTTTAGCACTCTCGTTCTTTTCCTAAGCAAAGTGAAGATTGCGACTGCCTTCCATATTGGATTTTCCCCTGAAATTGGTCCATTAACTTCCGTATGCTCTAGAAAGACAGGTAACTATTTTCGTGCCTGAATTCCTTTATTTGAAAAAAAAAAAAAAGAGCAACTTATGAACTGCAACATATGCCAACCACCAGAACAGCTACATAATCCTGCATGCCGTAGGGCAGAAGTGTTGAATGGGACCATTATATTGGTGGGAGCTGCTGCTTGCTTCACTTAAAAGTGTATTTTTGAWAATTACAGTACAGCCTAGTCTGCTGTGACTGTTAGGTTTTTGCTTTGGTGCAGCTCATGACTGCCTAAAAATACGCAGACACAGCCTAGCTTACTTACTTGCTAGATGTTGCTAGCATTGGTAGGTGACGGTGTGCGTGGCACACAGCACATAAAAAGTACTGAGAAAAGTCATTTTATATGAGGAGCTTCTTTTGTGCTTTCATTATAATGTATTCCTACTAATGATTGCTTTTGTAATGCAATCCCAATGACCTGAAAGGCAGTTCACACAAAAATACTTGCACCCACTGAATCTTCATAGGAATGTGTAGGGCAATGTCCAGTTGCCACATCAGACCTTCAGGGCTGATGACCCATCTCTGCTTTGCCATAAAAATGTTCTTGCATTAGCACTCCCATAGAGGACCAGTGATGTACTGTAGCTGATTAGGTTCATAGCAGATGTGTATCCCCTAGGAATGAGATGATGAAAAATCTTATGGCCTTTTTGCTTATTTCAAGTTGGTATCAAACTCCAAATTAAATTGGATATCAAGTACTAGACTTGCTCTGCATATATTCTGTACAATTCCATATAATTACGATCCTTCTAATTAGCCACATTTACAAATTCAAACCAATTAGCCCTGAGATTGCTAGAAATATAGAGAAAGAAAAGTTTGATTTTTTTCTTTCCCATAAAGTTCCTATTTCCATTTTCATTTAAGTCAAACTTTAATTCCTTCTGAAGAACAGAAGACAAATATTAAAAAAAAAATCAAATCCCTCATGAGACTTGAGGCTGAAAAATACCATTACCATGAAATAGAGTATTCACCTCCCAGGCTGGTGATTCAAAAACTGTTCAAGAGGCTGAGTCTATACTGGCAGGTAAAATGTAGGCCCTGGTCTGCAGTCYGTGTGTTGAGACTGCCAGCCCTGGCATGGCAGGGCTCAGATATGTTTCTTCTTCTTTCTCTCTGGGTAGCTTAAGCTCAGGCTGTGTGCAATGCTGAATATTTCTAGGATGGAGTCTGGCTTGTCTGCTTGATATCAGCCTGCAACCTCCCTACAGGCACTGGTAAGCTTGCACCACACCATCTGGTGCGCTGAAGGTCTGGTGTGGCAACTGGACATTGCCCTACACATCTGTGCCCAATCCATCTCTAGAGCAGGCTGGCACGCAGCCGGCTCCAGAGTGAGTAGCACAAGCTCAAACTTTCATCCTAGCCAACCAAGCTCTGGAGCTACCTATACATGAGCACCTGTGTTCAGCCAGGTGCTGACTGGATGTTAAGGAACATTTGGGCTCAAGAAAAAGTTCAAACCCATGTTTAAAATACGATCTAGATGTAATCTGCGTGAAATAAGCCCTTCCAGTTCCAAAGGAATAAGTATCCTCATAATAAGAATTAGTATGGCTGAAAAGGGTTGGCTATCTTAAAAAAGTCCAGTCACTGAGCAGCCGTTAGACAGGAACCATTTTCTCAGATTTTGTTCCTTTTTGTCAGAATCATGATACTTTGGTCAATATGAAAGCTTGAAATATGACTGGTTAGGAGGGTAGCTCTGGGAACCTCTCTTCACCATCAGTATATTCACTGAAGACCACACTGTAAACCCTTACACTCAAAGATGAGCGGTATTTCGTATGGCTAGTCCCAGTTTACCAGTCTGAGTAAAAGGTTCACGCTCTGTGTTAACTTCATAATTGCCTTCAGTTTTATAATAGCAATTACTTTTCCTTTCACACATAACTCAGCTTCAGACACCAACTTTTCATGAAAATAATTCATTTACAGCAATATTACTTCAGCCTACTGGTTGTGCCTTATTAATACCTAGGTTACAGGGTTTTGTCTTCATTCTGATAGGGATTCTGGGAGTCTCAATTAGCAATTAGTATTAAAAAAGCTGTCCTGGGGAGACAGAATTAATATCAAAAAAACCCCAAGCTCAAACCTGCAAATCTTCAAAATGTCTGGAAGTTTGCATATTTTTTATTCATTAAAGGATGCATTACTAACAAACCATCTTCCCCCAAAATACATGCCAGCTATTAAAAAAAAGGCTAATAGCTTTTCCTTAAAGGTTTCACAAGTTAATTTTAATAATTTTAATTTAAAGTAAAAGCGTAATGTCATATTCCAGGAGATCAAAGAGTGTCTTGCTTCATAGATGTTGCTTCAAGAGCCTTTTTTTCTTTTTGTGGAACAATTTTCATAAAGAGGTCCCATTTCCCAGAGCATAATTACCAATGGAGTTTCCATTTGGACTGTGTAAAGGACCATTGACAGCATCAGTTTCTTCTTTTTATTATTTTTATGAGAGCTGGTAGAAGTCAAAAATAGATTATCTGGTTTTGTAACAGGTGTAAACTATGCAATACCTTCTGCAATAGGAAAAGTAAATAACTAACAGCATTGCATGAAGACATTATATGTAACATGGCCCAAACTGGTATCTCACTAATGTGTATATAACCTGCTTTACAGAACCATGTCTTTACCAGGCTAAGTGCTTAATTGTTATTGATTAGCTCTGCCCACTGTTCCAATATCAGTCGTTATTGAAATAATCTCTGTATCCYTCATTAAACATGCATCTGTTTCCATGGGAATGCATTTTTAAATAAGAAGTGCTATTTGAATATTATTGGTTTCACTAGTTGTTCGGGCACTTGGTACTGTGGTTGCCCAATCTGTCATAGTTAATCAACTCTCATCTCTTAACACTGGCTGCAGTTATCAATGAGTTGAGGATTAATATTCTGGGCGAAGCAGATGATAAATCATTTGTATATAATTAGTGTACAGCAAGGTTACAGCTGACATGAATTTTTATCTTAATTATGAGAGAAATTTGTTCCATTAATTTAATTTAGTTTGCATGAGTGGCTAGACACCTAACAAAGTTAATCTTACACCTGTCATTACAACATTAAGGAGAGGCTCATTTTCAAGCTGTAGACACAGATACTCTAGCATATAAGGATAATGTTGCTCATTCTGATGTGAAAATAGATGATCGTAGACAGAAGATATAGAGCCTACTCTTTTTAAAGTCTTCCCAAAGGATTTATGTGAGAATATTACGGAGATTCAAATCCTGTTGCCAGTGTACTGAGTAGACCAATTTTCCTTCAATCTTCCTTCTGTTCTTCCTCATGAAAGAAGCATGCAGCACCTATAAACAAAGGGAGACGGTTTTCTTCCTTATTTTTATAGGTGTGCATTTTAATTATTTCAACTGTGCACATATATATTGTTAGCAGAAGGCATGTGACATAATGAAATACCTCTTGTATGACATGATATCTGCATTAAAGGCAATAGACGAGGAAATATGTATTGCCTCTACTCCAGCCTTCGTATTTATGTGGAAAAGAATTATTCATAACTTGATCTACTACACAAATGGCAATTATGCAGGCATTTCTGAGGTTTCAGYGCTCTGAGTAAACCTAAATTCTGTGTTAATTATCCAAGCAATTATCAAGTCTGATAAATCATACATGATTGATAGATAAGGTGGGGCTGTTTAGGTAACAGGATATGGTGTTAGTTATTTTGCTGATAATTAACCAAGCACCCAAATGAAAGAAGACTATTTGTGGCATCCCTTATAAAAATGTTTATCTTTATAGATTTGTTGATTATAGTTATTTTATTCTGGTAGCATGACTTTGGAAAAAGAAAAACCAATACCCAAGTCTTTTTACAGCTAATGAGATGAGACTGAATACAGCGGAGACAGAAATATAACTGAAAATTGCACTCTGCACTAGCTCAAGTCCAAATACATATTTGTAATACAAGCCACAGTCTCCTTCACATTTGCAGCACAAAAATAACCCTCGAACAGAAACATTAATTGAACAGTAACTCAGATTAATGTTTTGTGATATTAGTTCACAATTATTACTCTGAGAGAGGGTCAAGAAGTATATAGTTGGATATTCACAAAGAAATGACTGATTTAAAAACAAAGAGCTCTAATGGAATTCAATAGTGCTTTTCAGTCATTCTAGTTGGCATCTCTATTACCCGAAATGATTCACAGTCCATTATGGGAGCTTCCATGCTAATAGAATGTCTATCTTCTGTAATACAGACACATCAGGGCACTAACTGAGAATCTGTCACAATGAATTTCATCTAGATTTCACTTCATCTCTTCATGGACTGTAAAATTTGCTCTTGTACAATGCCTAAATTTACTGTGGGTAATTGAGAGAGATCTATAGATGCAGCACACGGTAAAAAGCCGTTTTCCAAAGATCTATTGTAAATTGTGTAGTTTTGGTTCAGCTGGGAAAAGATTATGAAGTGCTGAACACCAGTCTTTGCTAATTAAATGTTTTTGRTGAGCTCTGGAAATATTTTGAATGGATCACAGTGAACAGAAAAGTGAAAACAGCAGCCTGGTTAAAATGTCTCTCTTGCAGCTAGAAAGGCRATGAAGAAGCTTTTGAAATTTAAGAAACCCAGAAAAGAGGAAGGCAAATGAGTGAAAGTAGGCTCCATTACCCCTTGTATGACTTATGGATCATATCAAGCAGACCTATGCTATTTTTTATCTGTCTTGCGTTTACATAGTGCAAAGTGGGATATTACCCACTTAATCTGACTTCCTCTAGGTCTTGAAAATCCTCCTTAAATAGTGTAGGTAACTCCATTTTATTTTTGCAACTGAGATTATTCATCCTAACTAAAAATGTTGCTATTAAGTTCTATGCATGGATTGTTGATAAAAAATTAAAATAACGTTTAATGCACGGTTCATTTTTTTCCCAGCTGAATACTTACTCCTCAGCTCATAAAATAGATATGCTGCGCATTTTCAACCATTTCTTTTTTTTTAATTTTACTTGTTCCTATTAAAAGCTAAACGAAATTATTGGTATCCTTACCAATCACAGACTTTAATATTTGTTAGCCAATTACAATTGTGATACATTCTATAGCTTTTTTCCTAAGCCACAAACTGAATAATAGCATCATGCTCCACTGCAAGTGAAGTGATCTCAGCCTTTACATTAGGAGAAAATCAGAATGGTATGACTGCAGTTCATTACTGAAATAGGTAACTGATGAACTGAAAAGACAAAGGGCATTGTTAAATGAAATGTCATTATTAGAGCTGCTCATGTTTAACAAATGTACTGTAAGTTAATTCAGTGGTGTTTTCTCCAAAGTTCTCTGTAGAATGTTCACCATTCATTCTTATGTTCTTTACACGTTCAAAATTTTTATTTTCTTCAAGGAAACAATGCTAAGTAAACCTTAAATAAACACCAGTTAAACTGATGCAAAAAATGTCACATAAATTCTGCCCAGGCTTTACCTCCAGTGCTATTGCTCACCCAGCGATCCCTAGAAGACATGCCATTTTAAATGTTTATTTATATCGTGTTTGAATAAATAAAAATGCCTTATTTTCCTTGAAGGAAAATGGAAAGTAAATTCTGAGTTGCATGGGAAAAAGATTTAGTCTTTGGGCTCCAATTCAGCAATCTATGACTATTCAACAAAGCACTTTGGCACGTGCTTAATGTCAGGAACTGAAGTATCTGTTTTAATATGTGGCTGAATTGGGGCCTTAAAGCACAAGCAGAATCTTGGACCTCATATTTTAAGAGCTGTGTAAAAGTGGTGCTCTGATATCAAATAAAAAACATATCATACTTTCAGCATCTGTGGGAAACTGTTTGCATTGCCCCAGAGGTGATAAAAATAATTTATGGACCTCAATATTTTTCACAACAAGGAAATGACCTCAGCTTTGGCAATCTGAGGTAGTTAGTGAAGCTTTTCTGCTACATTTATGGATTTACTTGAGCTACATATTCTTTGACCTGTATTTTAGATATATTGGCAGATACATAAGTCACAGTAAATAACCTAAAAAGCAATTGATGCTCTGTGCATTTTGTGCATGGACTGATTGACAGATTAAGAAGGGCTGCTTCTTCGCAAGTGATTGAAACTTGTGCCCTTGCTTGTTATAAATATGTCTACTGGTGTGTCATGCACATTTTTTAAACAAAAATTCTAATATAACTGGAAGATTAAAAGCATATTCAGACTATGGCATGTGTAAATATGAGCCTGAAAAGAAAATATGTAGTTATGCTTCCTACGATAAGGGCAATCAAACTCGGAGAAGAGCCCTGAAGAGAGCCTGAAGCTCTCTTCTCTGAGTAGTCCCACTGGCTTGATACCTCCCTTGGGAACAGGGGCAACAGAATCCAACTCATTGTGTTGCAGAGCATTAACGGTCCAAATGAGAGGGGCAAGAAAGGATCCTCTCCTTCTGCTATCACCATATTTACATCCAGACCAGCACTGTAATATCTGAGGACTTCAGAGCTTGCTAATGTGTTGAACAGGTTTTGAAAAGAAGATTTGGGCCTTCAGTGCCGTATCCTCTTTGAGTGCCTTGCATAAGCATACAAGATGGCATAATTACCTTGTTACGTGATGGAGGGAGCATAGTGTTGGGTTTCCTCAGGTGTATCAAGTGCTGAGCAGTAAATAAGGAAGATTTTGTATATGATGGTCTAGCATCTGATTGGAAATCACAGACCCCACAAACTTGTTTCGCATGATACTACTATGGAACTAACACATTAATGACATTAAGCAGACTTTCTTAATATTGATCAATCAAGTAAATTACCTTGAAGAAAAAGGTAAAATCTTTAAATCTTCTGTAATTTTCTTTAAATCTTTAAAATTTTTTCATCCTTTTTTTCACTTTAGATAATGAATGTAAAAGTTGTGATCAAATATCTCTACTGACATCTCTATCATTTGCCTGATGCAAATTGGAAAAAAAAATCCTCCCCTCCCAACCTTCCACCAGAAGCAAGGTTAATTTAAAGTGTGATGCTGGTTTGTAAAAGTTTACTCTTAATCTCTTTGTTCTCCTACCTTTAAATCAAGATCTTATTAACCCTTTCATGCAGCCTTTGTGGTGGTAAAAAAAATGTTATTATGAAAGTTTCAAAGCAACTCTTGGTGATATAGCTTCATTCTCTTGAACGTACTACAAGATACATAATAAAGAATAAAAGTTTACTCACTTGAAACTGAGCTTCATCCTCATGAGTTCAGATATGCATAGGTTTAAAAGGTTTAAGAAAGAAATGATAGCAGAATCTATCTGTTCAAATGTAAAAACAAACAAACAAAATAAACATGACTTGGATTACAACAGCCATTAATTAATTAATATTTTCTGCTACCTGAATGTGCCTAAGACATCCCACGGATGATCTGTGCACTCGAAATGAACCTTGCACTGTCTGAATATGCATGGAGCGCTATGAGCTATCTGCAGCAACACCGTCCCGAAGGCAAGACACATTTTCTCCATTTATTTCCATTTGTTTAACTTCACTGCCATCTGCTGTTAAGAGCTGGAAACCTGTACTGCAGGCCCTGGAAATGTCTGTGATATGCACAGGTATTGCCCTATCACTTCTAATACTTCCATATTTTAACGTGATGTAAAGGACAGGGGGAAATATTAGCCCATATAACTATTTGCCCACTATGCTACTGCCACCATTCTCAGGAGTTCCGTAATAGACCAGAAGGTGCTGTGCTCCTACCAAATTAAGTGTTAAATGGCCAGTGAATAAATCGCAAGCAAGCCTGGCCCCTAGTACACATTGCTGCTTGAGGCCACCCTCTGCATGCTTATACCCTGCCCAAGGGAGCATTTTATCACAGTCATGTCTTGCAAAGACACCAGCAATACCAGCCTAAGTAATCCCTTTGCTCCTCGTGCTCATTTCCTCTTCTGCACCTTCCTCCCACTTTTGCTGTCGAGAGAAAGCCTTCCTCAAGTTCCTTTTCCCAGCACCATTTCCCAATCCTCCTTCAAACAGATCCCTGAAAATTCCATCTTTTCCACCTTGCTTATAAGACCTTAGAAGAACAACTTGAGAAGTAATCTGTAAGTATAACATCCTTCGGTCTGTGCAATGGAAACACCAACAGTTTATTAGGCATACAGGACCGGACTGGACAGATCACCAACTCTTGTCATTCAGTATGGCAGGTAGTTCCTTCCAGGCCAATATGACTTGTTGCCATTTTCATGTGCTTAACAATTAGAAATATGCTCAATGTGGATAATTGGTTATGTCCAGCAAGAAATGGGGCTGTATGTAAAGACTATGAATTCAAACAATAGATTTTGATTATGGAAAAGATGTTATAAGCGGAAAATATTCTGTCATTGCTCGGTGCAGTTAGAGATAGAAAGTCT
Organism: Apteryx rowi; assembly: GCF_003343035.1. Taxonomy (NCBI): domain Eukaryota; kingdom Metazoa; phylum Chordata; class Aves; order Apterygiformes; family Apterygidae; genus Apteryx; species Apteryx rowi. Next base: position 788,320 of record NW_020450685.1, read on the forward strand.
GAAAAAGCAAGGCTTTTTCTATCACTTCTCATGTATGCTCCTCAGGCTTTTTACTCAATGACTTAATTCTTTGGCTTGATTCAGTATAACGGCAACAGAAATCTTTCCTTTGAATTCAGCAGGCTTTGGATGGGACTCTCAGTACAACTACTGTGCAAGCTGAAGTGATTCTTGGAGATTAAACCAAATATTGTGTTTAAATAGTTAATCTGATGGCCTTGAAAGGTAAATAATGATATTACAAAGTTATGTAAACATATATAAATATAAATATATACATATATACATATATATAAAAAACCCCAAGCAGTTTAGTTTTCCTCTCCAGTGTCAGCTGCCAGAAGCAAGTTACTACTCTAATAGTAACTCCTTCCCCATGGCAACACCCGCTATCTCTTTGCTTTTCTGATCTTTTTTAATTACTAAAGAGCTTGATAATCAATACAGCTGCAGAAAAAGCAAGATACAGTCCATCTCCCCTTATGCCTCAGCAATAAAATTACAGTTCAGTCCTGACCTCAGAATCTCTGTTGCTATCAAAGGTAAGTTATGAACTACAAGGCAGAAAAAAACATGGCTCGATTTTCAGATATTCTGTTAAGTGCAGATCTGGCAGTTCAAAAAAATCTTATTTTGCCTTATAAATGGAGTGAATTTGATATGGAATTCAGTGAAGAAGCATCAGAATGGAACACCAACATGTCACTTCCCAAGTAGAACAACATCCTTCAGGGCAACCAGACTTGTATGAAAAAGTATTATCCAGTATTGGGTTACCTGGTAGCACTGGAGTGTGTTCTGGTGGATAGAATCTATTAACACTCATACTCGTGTTCGGATCTCCTGAAAAATCTCTGTATGAGACATGGAACAAAATGCTCACCTTCCGTCTCTTAAATGAAAGAGATAAATGAAAAACTTTATAAAGAGGTTGGTCTAGAGAGCTGAACAAGGTCAAAGGCCAGATATTTGTTTTTCCTTTGTTTTTTTCTTTCTCTCTAACATGCTTAAAATAGAATATTTTTTCCGATTCTAACATTCTAACCCTTTCTCAATGCATTTCTTCTTTTCCTTAGTTTCTCCCGTTTGAACACCCGGTCTTTTGCACATCCACTCAGCATATAGGCAGACAGACTTTCCATATAGCAGAACCTCTTCAGAACTGATCTAACATTAGAACTTCTGCCTCTGCTGGCAGGTTCATGGGCAGTCGCTGACATTTCTGACTTACTGCAGGGCATAAGAGCCACTGTTTGCCATACTACTTTGGAACCCCCAGTTCACTTCATCTTACTTACTGCAAGCAGACACTGTTTCTCTCTCTCTTACAAGTCATCACAGACCTGCTTTCTTTGAGCAACTCAGCGCTATGACTAAGAACAGCTGCAACTTTTCGCCCTCCTATGCTGACTTCCCCATCTCCCTCCAATCCATAGCATGCTGCTTCACTTCATATATGCCTCCCGAAACAGAGGCAGGCAGATCCTGATATGACATTCTGATATAGCATATGCAGCTCATTTCATCCCATTTTCTAAATGGAAAGATTGCAGAATATTTTCTGCTGTACGAGGGGAGAAGTACAGCAGAAGAGACAGCTAGTGAAGCAGAGACTGTCAAGAAAGAAAAAGTGTTTTCAGATTTTTCTTTAAATCTGCAGTAGAAAGGGAGCTGGGAGCAATTCTAGCCAGAAGTTATACAAAGACAGAGAAGTGTCTTTAAGCTCAGTAGAACGATAGTCAAGGTAAAAGCTTCATTCTTCTCTCTGTGGAAATGATAGTCCCTGAATTAAAGGGAGCAACTGTATCTCTTCCCTAGAAGCAGTTATTGGATTCGGATCATTTCTGTTCCATTTTGACTGTGCTGAACTGACAATTTAGAGCATTGCTCAGTGCTCACTGTTCACCTTCCTGCCAGCACAAGAGTTGTGAAAGGTGAAAGGAAGTGGAAGGAAGCAATTTTCTGCTAAATCCATCTGCAGGGAGTTGACAATTTTATAGAACGGCATTTTAGGTTACAAAAAGTCTGAATAAGAGAAGCAATGGGTCTCTGGAATCACAGTTAATATTAGCCAGGGGGACACTGCAAAAGGAGTACCAGTAAATTCTGACAGCAGGGCCAAGAGATAGGAAAGTGGAAGAAATTATATTCCTTACACAGAGGCAGATTTAGGAAAGAAGAGGTAGTTGCAGGTCTGCTTCTTATACCAAGCAGAAGTAACACTGATCTAGTAGCAGTAGTAGTGGGAAGCAGAGCTAGGGGCAGCTTTTAATGCTTGCTTTGAGCTGTGATTTTAATAGCCAAACTAGACTGGACAGCCTCCAGCATAGCCCGAATGTTAGTGTATCTGTAGGAAATTCTTCTTCCTAATTGCAAAAGTCATGGAAATTACAAGGAATCCTGTTCCATCTTAAGTTTCTAGAAGGAATAGTCACTGATAAGAGGCCATGCTTTGGGGATATGCAGTATAATTCCAAACATATTACTTTGAGCCTTCCAAACTCACAAGAATATGAACTGCTAGAGACAGCAGAAAAAATTGCTAGGAGAATTCTACAACACAAAGACCTCATTAGCTTTGAACTATAAAAAAATCCAACACAGTCACTGGAGTCAGTCAAAGTCTGCTGCTTATGACTTGACTGATAAGAAAAATGCTAACGATTTTAGGGGTAAATCTTTGTCCTAAGTGGCCCTGCTTAAAGGCTGTGAGGCTGTGTAATAAGGAATTGCCAATTCTCCCTGTTTTTATTATGGGCCTTGCAATATTTGATGTTTGTTTAAAGCCCAGCTCCTGGAACCAAGAGATTAGGTGAAAGTCTCTGTTTTAATTAAGAAACAAACAAAAAAGGTTTTCTTCATTTTGTGGTTGCTGAAAAAAAGGTCTCCAAGGGTTCAAAAGCCAAAAAGGAGATAGAAAAACCTCCATATTGATATATAATTTGGATATATTAAATCACCTGATTTAAGTCAATTATGTTATTTATGGAGACTGAATTTTTAATGTTCGTTGTTTAGCAACACTGCAGATTCCAAACCCAAGAGGTGTCAGGTTTCTTTTTTAAATCACCCATTTTTCTTTAATCAGCAACAAAACAGCTTCAAAGAGATCCAAATTCAAATCGGTTGATTCCTTTATGATAGAACTGGTGAAGGAAAAATAGCAGGTAGCACTGATAGCTGCTACTACCTGTACAATTGGGACTAAACAGAATATGATTATAAAGACAGAGGATGAATCCATGGCTGTTTCCAAACTGAGTGGCCATCTCACTGACATTAGATGCACAGGATAATAGCAACGGTATTACTCTGAGGCACACAAAAAAAGGAAATAATTTCATCTGGAAAACTTGTAAATCTGTTGAAGAGGAATCTTCCCTTTCCGGCATGTGACACTGGATCCTTGGCAAGATCGAAATGCAGATGTCCGATCCTAAAAGCATGACCCTCAGCCGAAGCTGACTCGCAGTTGTAAACAATACACACCTTTCTGGCCGCAATATGCACCTGGTCTTGCTATTAGAAGGTCAGAAAGCTATCAATCACAAATGAATGTAGGCTGCTTATTCTCTCTGCATGAGACAGCTTCTCCCAAGCTATAGACAGATGAATTTAATGAACCTTTAATGAACTTAATCCTACTGGGTTGGGTTTTAATGACTGAGCTAGAACTGGGTCTTCTGGACTTGAGTCTTTCTTGCTTTTTATCTGCAGCATATAATAGTTGTGGCTGTTTTCTATAGATCTTAAATCTATTATAATGCATTTGTAAGAGCTTTGGGGCATGGAACGCGTGGACTAGATGGATTGGAGACCTTCAGAACTTCATTTGCAGGTTGCCTGCAATAGGGATGTTAGACTTACAGACTCATGCTTCCCTTCCAAGCTCTCTTCTGATGTCTTGTAGTCTTGTGTTTCCAAAGAACCATTTCTCAGAAACCAGATCTTTCACATTCTTGTTTTGAATTTTGCCCTCTAAGAGGTCTTAGAACTTACGTACCAATTGGAAGCTAAGGTTTTTGGAGGTGCACCTTTTTTCTCCCTCATCATTTTGGGCATTGATAGGCCTGATTTATAATTTACTATTTAGTATGAGTGACTTTCTCCAGCTCACCAGCTACTGGAACCTTCCTCAATATTCCTCACTGTACAAAACAGTAAACTTACCAGCTGTGTGTCTCTACAGTGTGATCCACACAGAAGCAAAGTTAACATTTTTAGATGTCATCATAGGCTGAAGATTTACCACTCCACTGATGTGTGATGGTGGGAGGAAGCAGGGCATATCACTTCTCTTTCAGGATAATCACCATATGCTATGTGCAGACTTATTCAGACACATTGCACAGTTTTATGCTAGCTGACATTTTGATGATTACTTTTACGCTTTCCAGAGGTAGTGGTTTAATATCTTATTAAATGCAAGATTAGATGAATATTATGTGGATTAGGATTATGTGAGAAATTAAAAAATGACTTGGTAATTATGTGACCATGTTTTTCAGGAATTACATACTTGAGAGTCCTGCTTAACACTTAGGAAAAAGAACTTCCATGGTTTGCATCTTCTTGATTTTTATCTAATTTTCAGCAAGGCTGCCTGAGGTTTAGGAGCTTTGCACAGCTTTCAAAGTGAGTAAATTAGTCTGCACAAATCAAGAGCCTTAGAAAACTAGTTGTTTGCATAAGCTGAATTTCCAGAAAGTATTTTCTGAGTCTGATATGCCTACTAAATGCTTTTATTGATTCCTAACTAAATTCACATTAATTTGGTCTTGAACTTTAATGAAATGGGTGTGATCATCATTGTGAAAAGGAACCTTTTCAGAAAAAAAAAACATGTATTTTATTTGTTAGCATATTCGGGTTTAATCTGTGCTGAAATTAGCTATGATTTGAAAATAATTGTCAGGTTAGGATCTATTCTTTTTCCCTGCCTCTGAATAGATAGAATGGCAAAAGGTAATTCGTTTTTCTTAATAATTGCTTCTGTAGAAAATGAGAATCTTTGAGAAGACAGCTAAGCCAAGCTTCTTCAACACTGCAAGAAAATACTTGGATCACACACACAAAATCCTTGAAATGTCCAGGGCAATAAAACTTGGGACTGCATTTCATGGGGCCCATAAAATCTGCTCCATAGCCTCCTAAAAAATGGCTCAGAACAACTCAAGAGAATGTTTGATTCAAATTATGAGAACTTCTCAGTGATTTAAAGGACAGTAGAGGTAGGGTCACCATCAGCTCCTTTTTTTTTTTTTTAAAGCAGGTTCACTCTTGTAATCCTTATGCATAATTGAATAACCCATTAAAACACACTAAAACACATTAAATTAAACTTTCCAAAATCCAGGCTTTACCCAAATATGAACAATGTATTTTGTAATGGCAGCAGAATATAGTGTTGTGGCTGATGTCACCAGATGGTGCTCTTCCACCAATTTCCAAAGTGCCTTAGCGTGAGCAAATTTTGACTCTTAAAAAGATATGTTGTTCTGATGTCACTTTTGGATTATGCCAGAATCTGCTTAGAGATAGTTTCAAGATGGAGGGAGTAGAGTGAGCAGTAGCAAGGTTTACTTTTCGTTTAGGATTAAGTTGCTTATCAGGTTAAAATTCCTAAAAGACATTGCTCCATGGAACTATTTCATTTCAGGATGAGGATACATCAGATAAAGCCTGTAAGTTGTTTCTTTTAGAAGTCAGCAAAGTGAAGTAATTCTTGATGCAATGCTTGTAATTTGCAGAGAAGGCAAAGTCCTATTTACTTGAGTAAAACAGGAATCAGACAAGAAGTTGGGAATGTCTTTGTTCAGTACTTTACATGCCTTTCTACTTCCTTTTTGCTTAGCTTTGTTCAGGGTTACATTTCAAGTGCTTGACTTGCGTCTGTACCTTTCTGTAGCCTTTTCTACCTCTACCTCACTGATATTTTCTCTTGCACCTCTTACTACTTCTTTGTCTTTTCAATTCTCTTTCACAAAAACCTGAACCAACATGAAAAAGAAAAGCCAATGAAATTCCTCCACCTTAGACTCTTCTTTTTCCCTAGAAAAAGGGAAAGCCTAGACTTCTCTTGGGAGTGAGGTGTRTCTGTGAGACATCTGTTACTGTTTCAGAAGAACTTAACTGTTCATTCTTATAACTGTTGTAAGGGAAGGATATGCCATACTGTTATGGCATGCAGAAGATAAAGTCTAAATCCATATATCTTGCCTGAACAGCAAAGATGAAAATATACATTTCTCTTCCCCTTTGTAAAGATTTGTTCCAAGACACTCAGTGATCCAGCAACTTAGATTCTTTTGTTCTTTGAACAGCAAATAAATATGAAAGCATGATTCTATTTGGAAAAAAGTTTTACCTTTTAAAAGCATTTTATAAGTGTTTGTGCTTTTTGTTTTCCAACAATTCCAAATCAGATTTCCTCAGTCTAAACATAAAAATGAAACAAAACATTTCTTCCCAGTGCTAGCATCACAGACACAGCTGCGATCTGAAATTTAATATCCTGGCCCAAATAGAGGAGGGCTGTGTGACGCAATTACAGTGCAATTGTTCTCATTTTCTTTGTACCTTTTCAGGTAAAGGTTCTATGACTCAGACTTAATTAGCTGTTCCATGAATTATATGAGTCATAAAATACCTGCCTCATTCTCCCATAGATGAATTCCTCCTGACTGTAACAATTACAGATGCCCTGAGACTTCTAGAAGAGATGGGTAACAGCATTGTCCTGAACAAATTTCACCGTGGATAATTATTCTGTGTCAGTGTGTAACGTGCCTGTCCTCGCCTGGACTTTGTGATGTGTACCTGTGTAGAAAGAGAGCTGCCCCCATGCTACCCAGCCTTTCCACTCTGGAGAAAAAGCCCCTAGGCCATCAGCTGCACAAGACAGAACTCCAGAGTAGGAGGACAGAGACGAAGCAGATCCAGGTGATAAGTTTCAGAGTATCTATCTGGACTGCCTGTATATTTTCTGGCTTTAATCAGGAATCTCCATCATTAACTTGATGTAATTCTTCTTAGCAGCTGCTATTCCACAGACAAAAATGACCCAGATAAGAGCTGTGAAGATTGATTGAGGTAATGCTTATTATGAGTTATTAATATAGATAACAACGGCCTAACAAACATTTCAAGAAACAGATTATGAGGGCCAGAGAAGAGGAATCTAATTATTTTTCTCTCAATTGCACCACTTACCCACAACCAACACAAATTATTCTTGCTCTCCATGAGGATGTTTCCCAGGGAAGGGGACTCCTTGGTAGTGGCCTGATTTTCAAAGCAGGCACACTAGGTACGCTCTGAAAATCAAGCCACTCATAAAGTTTCTCAAAAATCAAAGCACCCCAAATCACTACTCACTTGAATGTTCTGACCAGAGACTTTGAGTGATATGACCAAAATCATGATACCACAAAAGAGAAGTCAGATAAAAACTTTAAACTTAATGGGACACTTGATCACAATATTGTTGTCTTCTCCAGCCAGACTGCTTTGCTTTCACAGATGAAACTGTAGAGAAGATCAGCCACCAGTTTTGTCAACTTTAGTCTACGCAGAACATGACTGAGTAGTTTATTTTCTTACCAGAATTATCAGTAATTTTACCATTGGGCTGTGTTGTCCTCTATGAATTCCACAGGCCATAAAGTCTTTACTGTTCCATCTGCTTAAAAAAGGAACTATCGCATGGCCCTTTGCTATCTACTATCATTAAGTAGGTGACCATGAACAGCAGCTTTTTCATTTTCTCATCCATTACTCCCATCTTCTTTTTTACTTCTGTCTGCCTTGGGTTTGGTTAGGATGAACTAATAGCTTGGTAAGTGACCTAAAAATTTTCATGTTACCAATCCTAAAAAATAATATTAAAAATAACACAAACATAATTTTTAAGAAACATTTCATTTTCCTGTCTCCCTATATGTTTTAAGCTATTAAATGCTGGGAACGTGAATCATTCAGAGGAGAGACTGGAAAGGATTTTGGCTAGACTGTACCTTCTAGATGCCTTCACTGGATGTGATAGCAGGCATGTTTAAAACATCATTATTTAACGTCATCTGTGATTGCTAAAAGGGCACCATACCTTGCAAAACATATCAGCCTGTGTGATGGGATGCAATGGTCTGCTGCAGCCTCTAACATAAGGGCTAGTGTAACAGGTCTGTGACTTTTTCATTTCACAGTGCAGAGTCTTGCTTTCACAGATGATAATATGGAATTTGCAATTGCCTGCCAAATGACTCCTCATGCCTACTACATCTTAAGCAATAGCTGAATCACAGAATCACAGAATCATTGGGGTTGGTAGGGACCTCTGGAGATTGCCTGGTCCAACCCCCCTGCTCAAGCACGGTCAACTAGAGCAGGTTGCCCAGGGCCATGTCCAGTTAGGTTTTGAGTATCTTCAAGGATGGAGACTCCACAACCTCTCTGGGCAACCTGTTCCAGTGTTCAACCACCTGCACAGTGAAGAAGTGTATTCCTGTGTTCAAGTGGAATTTCCTGTGTTTCAGTTTGTGCCCATTGCCTTTCATTTTGTGGGGGCTTATCCAGGATATGAACCTCAGACCTCTTGCATCGAAGTAAGAATCATACCCCTAGACAAATGAGCTGAAGGAGGCCTGAATAGCTATAAGGATCCTGGAGGCAACCAAGAAGAGGAGACACTTCGCAAGAGTTACAATTGAAAATGACGACAAAGAAGAGTAAATGTGTGCACAGGAAGATACTGCTGCTGTGCCTGGCGGTCCTGCTAATCCCGGAAATCTAGATACCTGCCTCCATGGCAGTAATCATTGCATTAGGGATCAGAATAGAAGTGATCTCTGCCAGGCTACAAAACAGGATGAAAACAGAGCTCACCCAAGGTCTGAGACACGGAAAACAATGCAAAAGTTGATACTGACTTCAGGAGACTTGGGTTCAGTCTCCTATGGTTGGCTCCAGCTTCTCTTCAAATTAGGAATAAAACTCAGAAGATGCAGTTATGACATTACTGAAGTCAACAGCAGAACTCCAGAATTTGAGGGACACAGTAATTTCCATAGTGCAATGCTTAAGAAGTAACCAAGCTTAAGAGGAAAAACATGTTTATTAAAAATGATGAAAAATTAGCTTCAGATACAGATTATGCATTGCTTGATTCACAGTCCAATGAAATCTCTGGGAACCTTTGCATTTACTCTCAAATCTGTTCATGATGCTTTATTTTACATTACACATGAAAGAACACTGTACCCTTCTATCACCAAAAAAAGGACCAGTATGCAGGGAGTTAAATTATTTTATCTTTATTTTATCTATCATAAAGAATTTATGGAAATATATCTGTCTTTTAGGCCTCCTCAGCATAAAGATCATTGGAAAATTACTTAAGTCTATCTATCTGATTAACTGTGCCAGGCCAACAAAGAATGGAGCCCTTGCTGTTGCTGTTATAACCCCATCTCATCTTTTAATTCTTGGTGTTACGAGAAAAAGCAAATATGTGCTACAAGATACAGTGAAACCTGATTGCTATATTCAGTGGTAAACAAGTCTGATGTCAGAAGTCCAGGCTGAACAGTGAAATAAAGTGTGTAGTTATAAACAGGGAGGAAGCTCTTTAGTTCAGCTTCATGGGCTCCAAATTAATGAAATGGAAAAATCAAGACAGGATTGTTCAAAGCAGCTGCACCAAAACCCAGAATCTGACTTATCTTCACAGATCAAAATAGAGCAGGGAAGGGGAAAACCAGGATTAGCGCTGAACCTGCTAGAAATTTACAAGCACAAAATCTAAAGATTTGAGGGAAAAAAGGGTTTTCTTTTTTAGGCTGTACCCCTCTTGGGACTTTTTTTAAACCTAATTGGTATTTAGAAGCTTGATTATCTGAATGTCATAGGGGACAAGGGCTCTGACTGAATAATTGGGTGAATTTGCATCACAATTAGGCATTGGGAAGCAAAGCCTTTGTTAGGTATTTTATTGAGGTTCAAGTAATCAAAGATGAGTTGTAATGACAATAGAGATACATTTTTGTATTTTCATGCCTTTCCTTTTGATTTCCTAGCCATATACCACGTGAATGAAAATTCCAGCCTTCACAGTAAAAGAGAAAAATATTTCCAGATCACATAGACAAAAAAGCAAACCAGAAGAACCTATTACATTTCTTTAAGTATATAATTTTAAGCCAGCTTTGTGATTTTGGGTGCCAGTTGTATGGGCTGTAAACTCCACAGGACTTAATTAGTCCTGTCTCCCTTCTTTTCTTTACTGGACTTAAGTCAATGAAACAGTAAGTTTCCCAGGGTAGGTTTGATCCCTTCCCATCTGATACGCAGTTACTACTTAAGCCTCTAGTTTATAATGCCCTGAGCTTATTTATTTATTGATTCCTATGTGTTTCTCTGAAAAGGAATCCTATGACAATATCACAGCTCAGGAATCCTGTTTCTGGGCTGATGTTTCTTTACAGTAGTTATATTACATCCTGTGCTGGCCACTCCAAAGGGCACAGGTATCAATTCCTAATATCCTTCCATTTCAACTGTTCTTTTTGTCTTTTTTTTCTTTTTTTTTATTCAGTCTTACTCTCTCTGACAAACAAATTAGAGCCTCACAGTTTTCCGTGAGTAGAAAACATGCCAGACAAAAAGCAGAAAGTGTGTATTGCTCTGGTGAGCATGTTAGCCTCTGGGGCTGCATAACAGTTTTCTGCAACTCTAATTAAGACATGGCCTGTGGTTATACCAGCACTCAGACTGAGCCAGTCTGGCATATTTTTGCTTTTATTATTATTGTTTTGATCACTCTGTCACAGCAGTAGTCAGTACGGACTGGCTTGTGTATGCACTGCTGCCCTCCAATGGATGGAAAAGACACTCGCGCGGCTTTTCTTGTTCTTTTACCTAGAGGTCTTTACTTGCAGCCTAATACAGTTGATTTTCGATAATGCTCTACATATGGTAAACAGCCTAGAAACTGAATGTCTGGGGTAGATTTTAAAGAAAAATCACTGTCAGGTATTTATATGGGAAGCCTTAGTCAATGAGAAAAGCTACCCTGCCTCCAAGCTGTGGGTGAGTTTACTATGAGTTTACTGTTATTGCCCTGTAAATCCTTGTACATCTGTCTAATTTTATTCATGAGATCCAAGGGCGGACTTGCTGGATTGGGGTGTTAGCATTTATGAGAAGCTTTTCCAGCCCCTGACCCTGCAAACTCACACTAACCTTACCACAAGGACTTCCACATGTTTGCAAACCCTAAGGGAAGGCCTGACTTGAGGAAATCGTACCACTGCAGCCAAATCCATACCCGCCCTCCCGTCAGGGCAGAGCTTCCACAGGGGCTCTCAGAGGAGCTGGCTGCGTTGCTGCGGCGCTCACCGAGGAGCCAGACCTTGCACTTAAGCAACCAGGTACAAAGGTCCCTGAGCACGAGACCCGTATTCAGAAAAAACACCCTTAAATCCCCCACCGACTATTGTTTTACTGAACGCCAGTGAAGTTACTAACGAGGAATAATACTGCCTAGCGGGGTGTTAGAGGCAGCAAGACATCTCTCAGGCCACAGAGCGCTGAATAATTGTCTTCCATGCCAGCCACAGGCCTCAGTTCCCTTTCCAGAAGGAAAAAAAAAAGAGCAAAGCAGAGGAGAGGCGCCTGAGCGCTACAGCGTGCGGGCAGGGAGGGCACATCCGTGAGGGGAAGCCTCCGCCGCCCCCTCTGCGCCTCAGGTGGCGCCTGGCGGCCGTTGGCTCGGCCGTTGGGGGAGGGGGAGGGGGGTATCGAGGGGCGCCGCCGCCGGCGGGGCGGGGCGGGGCGGCAGCGGGCACTGGCGGGGCGGGGGCGGGGCGGCGCGCCGGCGGTTGCGCTCCGAGCAGTCACATGAGCCGCCGGGGAGCCCCCGCCCATCCTTCCCCCGGCACCCCTTTGGCCGCGAATGGCACGGCCCGGATGCGCTTGTACGCAAGGAGGGTGCGGGCGAACCACTGAGCGGGGGCGGGGGAACCCGGTAGCCGCCGGCTGGGAACACCCCCTTGGCCTGGGCGTTGCGGCGGGGGGCGCGGACGTGACAGGATCAGCTGCGGGGCGCCGGCTGCCGCAGACGGAGGGGATGGCGGTGCCCCGGGGACAGGAGTACCAGGCCCCGCAGGAGGTACGGTGCCAGCGCCGGTGGCTGCCGCTTCCCCTCCGAGTCCTTCCTTCCCCTCCTCTTCTCGCCTCGCCGCCTCTGCGGCGGCCCTGGGGCCGTGCCGGGCTCCAGGGGCCGCTGCCCCCCCGCCTGCGCCCTCAGCGGAGGCCCTCGGCGGTCAGGGAGCGGGGCCCCCGCTAGGGCCGCCCGGCGCTGCGGCGCGGGGCCCCGCGCAGGGCTTCAGGCTGCGCCTGTGCGGGTCACCTTCTGCGCGGCGCTGCGTGAGCTCGTGAGGCTCTGCGGGTCTCAGGGGCTCCTCACCCGGAGAGGGGCCCTGGGCGGTTGCGCGGAAGGGCTGGGGGCCAGAGGGAAGGGGCGAGGCGCCGCGCCGCTGAGGAGGGCGCGCAGGCGGGTGTCGCAGCGCGCGGTGCCCGAGGGAGATGCCCAGAGCTCTGCTGGCCGCCTGTGCGGGCGCGCTGGGCGCCTCGGTCCGGGCTTTATGGGTGCCTGGTGCCCCTGGTAAGCCGCATAAATTGTTGTAGCCGTGGGCTTTCACCCTGCACAGTGAAGGGCATTGGGCTGGTCAGGCTTTGGAGCATTGAAGCTACCCGGGCTACCCATAAGGGCTCACTGTTTGTAAGCCTTACTGTTTGTTACTGCCCTGTTTTGCACGTGCCTGAAAGTGGATTACCTCAAAGTGGAAATCCACACGAATTCCTCTTTCTGTTTTTGTAGGAAGCTTGCAGAGATGTTAAGGTGAGGTGTGCTGTTGTGTGAACCCTGAAGTTGAAAGCAGCTTGCAAAATGGAGAATAAATTAACTGTCTTCAGGCAATAGGAACAAATTATTTTTATCTAGTTGAAGGCAAGCCATGGGCCAGGAATTTGAACAGCAAAAGCAGATGAAAATACTTACTAGATGCAAAAATGTGATATTAAATCCATCTAGAAATGCATTACCTATTTCCTTAGTATTTTTCAGTTTAATAACCAAGTCAGTATGGAAGTCAAGAGAGTTTCTCTGACATGTGGTCTGTGTTGAGACAAAATTTGAAAAATGTTAATTGGAAAATATTAGAATAATGAAGGGGAAACACTGAATGTTAATTTGTTCATTTGTTAGGTTGAAACAAGAGAAGATGAGGAACAAAACATCAAGCTGACAGAAATTTTGGAACTGCTGGTGGCTGCTGGGTATTTTCGAGCAAGAATCAAAGGATTATCACCCTTTGACAAGGTGAGACCAATACAGTATTCTTAAAAACCTGTTATCAGTATATGTGTGTGAAATATTTTTCCGAGTTAGTTCAGCAGTTCCAGGTAGTAAAAAAAAGTATGTTTACAGCACATGAAGCTTTCTTAGGTAAATAATTCTGCAGATGAGCTTCTTTCAGACAGGTAGGACTTCCTCAGTCTTGTAAAACATTTTTGTGCAGCTAGGCCTGCTTTAATAGAAACAGTTAGATGCAAAGCTGGTTGCTGGTGTACTTGTTCTGGGTTTTATGGCATAAATTTATCAGTCAGTTTTATTGGGAATTTTGCCCCTCTCTCACTTGACTGCAATTAGAACAGTTAAAAGACTTAATATTTGGAGATAGCATGGTGACTTTTAAGAAATATTTATTCTTAAATCTTTCCTTGTTCCTCATTATTATCTTGGGGGGCTCTGTGAAAGAACGGAACAATTAGCCCAGTGAGATTATTTTTTGGGCTCATTTCATATCTTTAGAATGTCTTGTGTATTAACCTTTCTTTGTCTTAGACAGGAAGTATGTGATACTGATGGTGAGCAGAGTTCAGGCTGCAAGAGGTTTCTTCATTGTTTTTGTGCTGACTGTATGAGAAATTTCTGAACCAAGCTTTGAAAACACAGAAGTTTGACAGAGCATTTGAAATGGGCTCTTCTGTCTTCTGCTGTTTCCTCGGTCATAGCACAGCCCTACTTTGCAATACAATCTTAGTTTCTTAAAACCGCGTGGCATTACAGACTGTAAGTGATCAGGAGGCTCTGCACACAGATAAAAAATATTTTCAAGGAGACTGCCTCAGTATGCAATATTATTGCTTTTGTTTGTGGAAAGGGGTGCATCAGGTCTGTACTAGCCTAAATATGATTTTGTATGGCAATGCCCAATTGTTACAAAAATCAGCATTGCTGTTGAAAATGAGTTAGCTACTAATGTAAAAGGGATACTGATTAACTTTATTAGATGGGACTGTGAAAGAAATAATGGGTGTTAGAAAACCTTATATAGAACACTCATTGTTGGTAAGTCACTCCACACTTTGAATCCCTTTTTTTCCTGTTTTGTTCACTGTCTTTGCACATATTTAGTTTGTTATATTGCATATGCTTATGCATGTGCTTAAAGGTTGTCTTTTAAAACTCAAGTAACTTATAAAGTTGATGAGATGATTCAGAAGCTTAAATATGCCTAAATGTCTATGGGAATAGGGCCTCACATGGAGATTTTTAGAGCTGGGGATTTCCACTACTGTGTTTGTACAGTGCCTAGCACTTGGTGTTGCAAATGACAGCATCCAAAGAATAATAGAAATAAGTGTTGTTAAATACATGAAGGCAAAAATTATCTTTGGTAAAACTTTCATTTGGTTTATTTGGTCAGTTTTTAATGGTCATGACACTTATACTGCCCTATTTTATTTTTGCTTTTTTGTTTTAATTCTGAAAGCTCTATTTCAAAACTATGATATAAAGCTAAGAGGATAATTTAGAACATCAACTATTCTGTTTTTTCTCCCTTCCTAAAGAGATGTATTGTACATGTATATTGTATGTGGAAGTTGATATATCTGCATATATATATATACACACACGTGCACGCTGAGGCTAGAGAAACTATTAAGTATATATTCTAAAATAAATAATGCCTTTGAGATGTACTTGTTTTTACCTCTTCAGCTGTAAAATGGAACTAACCATTCTCTTGCTCCTTTGCTAGGTGGTAGGTGGCATGACGTGGTGTATTACTACTTGCAACTTTGATATCGATGTTGATTTATTGTTTCAGGAAAACTCTACTATTGGTCAAAAAATGTAAGTTGTTGAAATAACAAATGTATTTTTTTCCTTCTTTGAAAAGAAGAAGGAGCAGGGGGAGAGTTACCTGATACTTGCTTGTATATAAGAAAGGTTTTTAATAGAAGTCTCCTGCTTTTCAAGATCACCCATTTGTAAAATATTGCACTGGTTTCTTGGTTTCTCACACTGTAGTTCTGCAAACACTAAAACCAGAAAGAAGCTTATTCGAGAACAGGCAATGCTATCCTCTTCTGGGTGATCCAGTTCTTATGTCCCTGCTCTGCAGTGAAAGCATCTATGTGAATGCACAACAAACTGGATTGGGAACTGATCCAGGTTAAAACCTAACCCCCCAAAAAAGAAAATAGTTTTAACATGAATCAGTTCCTGGATCCAGTTCTCTGTGCAGCTGCACAGATGCTTGTGCTGGCACAAGGTGATGATGCAGAGGCCAAAACAAAGGGCAGAGAGACACCACGCTGCTGGAAACTGTGGAACGCAGCATCGACCTTCCTTGAGTTCACTCTGGCTGCAGTTTTCACTGTGTAAAATAACTTTTTTTTTTTTCTCCTTTCTGGTTACAGTTTGAGATTGTAGGCATTGGCAAATACAGTCTACAGCATGACACTGTGGTCTAAACAGTTATCTGCCTCAAACTGGGGAGAAGGAACTCCTTCATGCTAGTAACCTAATGAGACTTTTTTTGGTTTGGTAACATTTCTTATGCATGGAACTTATTCACAAGCCAGCTAATTCCTGTATTAGGGAAGGCTGTAAAAATCATTTATGCTGAGAAGGGGAATACATTCCAAAATACATTACTTCTTGATGTAGTTCTGTGATGAAATAGGCATAATTAAAAATTGCAGGAAATAACAGCCAGTCAAGTTACAGTTGTATGAAGAGGCTTATTCTCCCACTGGAATTTAAAAATGCATCTTACTGTATTACCTTGACTGTCATTTAACATCAGCAAGACTGATGCCTTTAAAAATAAAGAGTTGTCCTTCATCCTCCCTCCCGCCATTACATTTAGAGTCACTTGCATCATCATGGATAACTAATTACATAAAGCATTGTTAAAGGCACAAAATCAAATAGAGAATAGAAATAAAGATAGTGTTTGCTTTGATTTTTAATTACCAAGGAAGGTTTTTTCTTTCTTTTCTTTTTTTTTTTTTAAATCCTTAAGAGCAGCAGAATAAAATAGTTAAGTTGGTCTAAAAGTCCTGTGCTATTTTTCCAGCTGACTGAATGCAAAACTTGCAAAACAAAACCCAGCCTCCTTTGCCAAAAAAACAACAATTTATTTGCAAATCTGAAGTGTTGTAAGTCACACAAGTGTAGTCTGTTTTGATGGCTTTATAATATTTATTAGTGGTGTCTCAGTGCTTCTGTGATCTGGAGATAAAGAAAAGTTAGGCTGTGTTTTCTTGATACTGTTCTGAATGCATTTTGACAATGTCCTATTACTTATTTTCTGGGTCAGCTGTTAGAAATGTTGTTGCAATAAACATGGAAACACAAATTACCAGGTGATCTTGCCAATCAATTAAATATTTTTTTTAATTGAGTTTGCTGTGATTAGATTATATTGAGAGATGCTGCTACTTTCAAGTTGTAGAACATCAGTATGGTGCCATAATGGAAAATGCCTTGTAAGAATTATGTCAAAGTTTTCACTTCTCTTATCAAGTATGACTTTTCAGGCTCTGTTCTTAGACCTTGGTCTTTGTCTCATATCTCCTGCCACCTTTTCTTCCTTCAGAATATTAGTTGTCCATTTGGGCAATACTGAATGTTACTGAAGTCAATTCTGGACTTTTTTTTTCTTTGCCTTCTTAGAAAAATAGTGTTAATTTTCCCTGTACAGTGTTCCCCTCAGTGCTGGCACCTGCTTGGAAAAGGTGATTAACAGTATAGGCAGTAAAAAACCCATCTTCTCTAGATGCCTGATGAGGGCTTTCGTGGAAGCAGGATGATGTCCTTGTAGATGAATTCCTTATGTTAGGGTAATCCTTCCATTTAACCAGCTCTTACCTGAACTGTAGAATGACATGGTTGCTAGCAAATTTGGTTTTACTCACTTCAAAACAAAACCATGTAAATATACTATGTATTTAGCTTTTCAGTATAATAGGTATTTAGACTTCCTAAAGTTCCAGTAGTAACATCAACAGATATTTTGGAGATTGTATTAAGCAGACTTTAAGTCTTTAGATTTGAATCTGTCTTTGAGTCCACATACTTTACTTTAGAATAACTATACTTAAAGCTATTGTTTCTTGTGTGCGTGTATGTTATAATATGCAAAGGTGTTTGTAGATATACCACACGTGGGCATTTTATCTGAACAGGCATGCAGATATTAAAATTTGATGTGTAATACTGTAAATGCAATAACAAGCTATAAGCCTGTAAGTGGGGTTTAATCATCTTTTTATAGACTGATAATATATACAGTATGAATTAAAAGCTACTCTGTATATGAAAGCTTGATTGCTTTTCACAGCTGTATACAATTTAAGCTACTAGAGGTGACTTTCTAACTAATTGTGTTTGCAAAAATAATCTGATGTTTATAAAAGAAAATTACAGCATAGATGAATGTGAGCTTTTTTGTTGTTTTTTTTTAATAGTGCTTTAACTGAAAAAATTGTCTCAGTATTACCAAAAATGAAGTGTCCTCATCGTTTGGAACCACATCAGATTCAGGGATTGGATTTCATTCATATATTTCCTGTTGTTCAGGTAATAATTTTGCTATTTATCAACACTTTGCTGAGCAAAGACCATAAAATGTGCATACAAAGTTTAACAAATATCTGTGTTATTATTTGGCTCTTTATTTGACTTTGGAATGAATAATCAAAGAGAAGGGGGTTTTTTGTTTGTTTGTTTTTACTTATTTTAGAGTGTTATAGATGATAGCATTCTTAAGCATTGTCTGATCCATGTTAAAGAAAAACATGAAACAAACTCTTTAAATTATTTGCAACTGAGTCAGAGTCTGCATCTTGTGGAATTTTTCTGCTTAAAGAAACTAAAGTTTAAGCTTGTTCTGGAATCTGCTAATCTACTTTGCCAGACTAGGAAATGCAGCAAATATCTTACAGTCGATGTTTAAGTTCATGGAGTAAGTTGCAGATAGTTGCTCAAACAAGAGGATATGAATAAGATTAAAGCTAGCTGGGTTTGATTCTTTAGGCTTAATTAAACATTTCTTTTTATTCTTCATTCATATCACTTAAAGAGGGCATGGCTGGGAAAACAAATTATTGCTCTAACGTGTGATCCGGTTACAGTGTATTTGCTGAGCAACGCTAACCATATGCCTGCTCATAATTTTCTGTTTTATTAAGGTTTAAGCTAATACATGTGATGTGTTTAACTGATGTGTGGTATCTTTTAGAATATGTCTAAATCTTGGTGTGCTGTTAACTTTTTTCAAACTTCAGTTTCATCTGCATGTGAAAATGCATCCCTGATAAGTAGGGAAAATGAACAGAGTTCAGCAAACTTCTTTAAATGTCTCCCTACCTCTTCCCTGTGAAAGAACTTAGCAAGTAAGAGTTTGATCTAAATGCTGTTTTGTAAGAATCGGGGAGAACTTCCTGTTTTCTCTTTCCTGTTATCTTTTAGTGGGAGGCTCCTGAGGAAAACCATGCTTAACTGCCTTCCCCACAGAAAGTTGTGCACTGTGTGCTACTGTTATCAATACAGTTTTCAAGCTGTGCTCATCCTGCTTAGCATGAAAAGTTGTATCTCTTGTCAGTGTGGGTTTTTACTTCTAGATTTCTATTTTCCTACCAACCCCACCCCCCGTCATTTCTTGCCTCAGTCACTTTAAAGTGATACTAAATGGCTTTATCAAATATAAGATTTATTGCACATGCATGAAAAGTAATTCCTCTCCTAAAATGTGAATATAAACCATTACTCCTGCTGTAAAAACTGTAGCACTGGGTATTCTTTTCTCTGACCTGCTTTTTCCAAAATGCTGAGTTGGGGCGTTACCTCTGGAAAGAAGAAACATTAATCCTAAGTGGGGTGGAAAGTCAGCTCCTAGATTTCTCTGAGAGTAGTGACTCTCAATATTAGTAGCTGGCCAGTAGGTGGTATATCTAATCTGTATTTGGTGAGGAAAGCTTTCTTGATGTGCTTAGGGTTTTCTTTATATGTGGAAGATCTCTCTCTCTTTCTCTCTCTTTCTCTCTCTTTCTCTCTCTTTCTCTCTCTTTCTCTCTCTTTCTCTCTCTTTCTCTCTCTTTCTCTCTCTTTCTCT
>NW_020450686.1:0-74226 GCF_003343035.1 Apteryx rowi
GAAAGGGCTGCACAGGGAGGCTGTGGGATTTCCAATGGCAGAGTGCACCAAAACTACACCTGAACAACCTGACCCAACTTTGAAGCTAGCCCTGCCTGGAGAAGGAACAGACTAAGATCACCATCACAATTCCCTTCCAGCCTAAATTTTTTTGTGATTAAGGAAACACGTATTTTAATCTACTGAATGGTTTGGTAGAATTTTCTGTGACATCATAAATGATTTAACAAATATAGGTCTCCAGTGTCAGATGTCTGTCCTAAAACCAAAAAACCCTTAAAAACAAACTCACATTACTATGCTGCATGCTACAACAGAAAGGGTAGTGTGAAGACCCTTAGAAATACTAGATACTTGAAAAGAAAAAAGAAATCTCAACTATAATTACAAAGTAATCAACTTCTTGTAATAATGGATTTAGGAAGAAAACTGTAACCAGCCAATACAAGGGAGATTGTGCTTGGTAGCTCAGCTTTCTAGTATCTGAGAAGCATAAATGCTGTTTTACAATGTAGTGGTAATCTCTGCATGATAGGGAAGATAGTGTTTAAAAGTGTCTATGCCAGGGTATCTATATGATTAGAGGATCTAAAAGAAAGAAAAAACTTGACCAAAAGATTCCATTCCATGTTAAGTGTCTCAAACATATTTGCTATAGGAAAAGAACAGGAGAGACAAAGACAGAGGGAACACTGCATTTTTAGTTCTGCCTTCACAGGCTGAAAAAGTATCCTTGAAACTTTGCAGCTTTGACCTGACATCTGCTTATCTTCGAGGTGTCCAAACACACTCATGTATTTCAATATTGAAAGAACACTTCAGGAAATTGTAACAACCAAGTGCAGAATTTCATTAGTGATTTCAGAATATTTTCCATAAAAGCGTTTGCTGTTATTCCTATAAATTTGAGGGAAAAATATTCCTCTTTTACGAAAGAAGTTATAAGAAATTAGCGACAATGAAGTGTGGTAAGTAGTAACAACAAGATATATTTATCATGTATGGAGATAATATTTCACTGGTTATAGAAAGCTATATGTGCCATAACAAAAAGTAGAGTAGAACAGAATTGATCCACTAATTCCTGGTGAGGGAAATTTTTTTTAAAAACTGAGTGATTAATCCTCATATATTTAGGTCTCCATCTAAACTCTGAACTTCAGAACTCGCTGAAAAATCTGAACAGACTAAAGATGCACATTATTTCTGATTTCAGATTATTTTGAAAATCTTAAAAAAAACCCAAAACTTCTGCTTAAATGTTCATATTTGGATTAATAAATCCAGGTGAAGCTGTAAAATGAAATGACACTTTCACTTGGTGTAGACAAGCTTTCCTTGTCTCCTATTTTCTTTCAGATTGTTCATTACTGGTAGTCAATGCATTGTAACAGCTCCTTCTCCAAGTTATGCTTTGAAAGATGAACCCAGTCTGAAGCTTAGATGTTAAATGTTTCCACATTTCCAAATGTTTCCAACTTCCAAATCTTAACACTGGGCTTGGCTTTTCTCACTGTAGGTAGAAAAACCTGAAATCAAATACCCTCAATTATTGGAAAAGTTTATATCTGCTTCTAGATCTGAACCTTGTGGTCAGGTCCATCATTATTTAAATGGTGCTATTGAGTGGTCCTATTTCAGAGCTGCTCTTAACAAGGGAAAAAAATGCGTCAACCAAGCTTTTCCTTAATAAGGCACTAGTACTGGAAGAGAATATGCATTATTAGCTCTAGAAGAGAACTCTTATGACTAAATAATGAATTGGTTGTTACCATTTTTTTCATCTCACTGAATATTTAAAGAGTTGGGGTCATTAAATTGAACAACAGTAGAGCTTTTAGCTAGGTTTCTGGTAAAGGCATTATCACAGCTGTCAACCGCTTCCATCTGATTCTTGGCCAGATTAGTGAAAAATAATGTTAATAGCAAGCTTTAGTAGTGAGCGGTGGTCTGCGTCCATCTTTGTATCACTTTGAACAACCAGTTATTCAGAGGGGCTGCACTGAAATCTGTTTGATAATCACCCAAGATAATTTCTATATAACAGACATTAGAAGGAGGATCATGCTGAAATACTTCACATTAAAATAACACTAGTTCGACAGGTCTCTATCCCATGACATTTTAATTATTTTTATGGTTGTTTTTTACTTTACCTAATTACTGAATCTCTGACATTGTTTCAGGTTCCTTTTTTCTTTTTCTTTTTTTTTTTTTTTTGAAAAAATCAGTTATGAAAGCAAGTTATTGGAGTTTTCTCTGTATTAATGCCTGGAGTCAATTTAATGTTATTTGTAAGCAGATATTTCAGTTACTAGCCCTGTCAGCACCACTTCCTACTGAAGTTATTTGCAATTCACTTCACATTGCCATTCTTCACAATCAGATAAAAAAATTTACTTGAATACAGGTATTTTCTATATAATGCTGCAGTCAATATTCATAAGGCAACTTAATAACCAGTGGGATTACCCCCCAAATTTTCCTTCTCTCTCTTCACAAATGTCAGGGCTTCCTATGGTACGATCCTATATAGTCCTAGGCGTTCTAGCCAACAGGCAACATCAAAGGCATTGCCTGAATCTTGCAAACTCTGTGCAAAGTCCGTGACAATAACAGAGTTAGTTTATAGCACTGTCTTTTTGTGTGTACAGATCTATCTTTAATAGTAACACTTAATAATCAAAAATTATAATGTTTTGAGGAATTTTTTCCTGTATTAAATTTTTCTTTATCTTTTTTCTTTATCAATTACCATTATCAATTTTCTGCTCCAAGCTGTAAGTAGTCCTTAAGGGTTTGAGAGTTGTACTTACTGCAGTAAGGACTCAGATCAAATTTTTTTTAATATTTCACTTTAAAATTATTTTGAATGAAGATTAAATAATGCATATTGTATTAAATCAGTATTTGTTTTAGTGGTACTAGAAGCAGGAGTACTTTCATTTTGTAGGAGTTCCTTAAAGTGGATAGCTGAAAAAAAATGCATTAACCAATCATCCTTTCAGAATAGTGACATGCTGTGTACACCATCAAGAATATCAATCAAATACTGATCAAAGTCTGCTTGTGTAGAAAAGATTTCTAGAATTTAAATGAGGGAAAGAAATGATGAATTATTAAAAATCCTTTTTAAAGGTCTGCCATAAAAATGCAATCTTGTACAGGCCCACCCATCAGCAAAACATAATCAAGCAGATTACTGAAAATAGGTTTACAAATCACTAGTTTAGCCTCTGATTGTTGCCTAACTAAAGAATATTTAGAACATAAAACTGTTTCAAAAATGCTTAAAAATGCTTCATAATCTCATCATTAAAAAGAATGTAAACAATCATTAACACATATCACGTTAGATTAAACAAATCAAATGGACATAAGATCAGATTTTTAAAATGCTTGATTTTGCAACACAATATTAAAATGGAAAGTGAACAGAATTCAACATTTATTAGGATTTTTCACAGATGTTCCATGCTTTTTGCTTTTGAATTCTCATGTAAAAATTCAATATTTCAATGTTTGTGATGCGCACAGTAGAGTTATTGTAGATAACTTCTCAGTGGATAAAGATAGTCGAATAAAAAATCTGTTTGATTAAATCAACAAGTGATACAGTACAGACCTATTCTGACAAGAGTGCATCAAACCAGATATTCCTGTAGGAAGAAAACTAACCAAGATATTGGGAATGGAGGGGGAAAAAAAGAGATTAGAATGCTTCACAGGTAGAGAAGCAGCAGACATGTTTCCTTACCTTTTGTATTTTCTTGAAAGGCTATATCTTTTTCACTAGGAAAGTTATCCGGGCCAACAGCTTTTCTGGTAACCTTTATTCATTATGGAAGCTTGCTTGTTTGTTTAAGCCTATAAGAATTCATTCACTAGGAGCAGAAAGGTAATATTCCTTACTCTTGGTCACAAAGACACAAAACTCAAAGTTAAGCTTTAATTTTGCATATTTATTCACATGCCTATTCACGTTCACACAGGCTCCATTTGGTGGGAAGGTCAGGGCTTTGGTTAGCTCATATGAAGGACAGTGGGGCCTTCCTTGGTTCCTGCACCTCCACCTGCAAGGGGAGGTTGAAGAGAAAACTCTGTGAAAGGGAGCAGCAGAAGGATTAGCAGTTCATGGTATTACTGAAGTTCTAGTTTATTTGGTTCTCAGCACCAGTGAAATCAGCAGGGACTTAGACACACTTTCTATGGAAACTTCATAAGAAGGCAAAAGAACCAAAAAAGGAGCAAAATTTCTGAGCATTTCAGGAAGTTTATATTTCTTTGCTGAACTAGAAAAGTCTACATTTGACTTGTGTGATGTCCTATTTCATTAGGAGTGTTTCTTTGGGTTTTTGCTTACCGTTCTTCATTCACCTTGGGATTTCCCAGCTACACCTTTCTATTCATGGTTTTCCTTTTATTGACAAAAGGCTTTCCAAGAGTAGTTCTTGTTGATACTGTCCCTTCACAGCTCTCAGTGCATTATTTCCTCTGATCTTCCTTTTTGTCTTCCTACATTCAAAAATACTCTTAGTAAATTATCCACCCATCTTCCACTCTATTTTCCCTCTAAATATTATTATTACTACAGAACAACTGATGATCCAGGCCAAGATCAACTTTGCAGACAGAATGTATACATCATGCTTCCCTCTGCTTTTTAGAAAAACAGAGTTATCCTAGCTAAACTATGGTGCACAAAGCATGACAACTTCAATTTTATTTGATTCTGCTCTACAAGTAGCTTCATGTCAGACTGTGTCAGGACATAAATACTTAGCAGGACATTAGTCACCGTAAGTCTGCCCACAAAGAATTCCCCTCAAGTGATCATATGGGAACTATGTTAAAAGTCAAGATAAGATAGTTCCAGAAAACAAAGATAGACTCACACAGTCTCATTCCAGGCTAAACCAGAAGAAATGTTGAAAATAGTCAGCTACATTAATCTACTCTTTTAACAATCCTGTCCCATCTGTAAGACAGACAGATTTAGCAGTCATGTACAGAAATGCAATCTCCTCATTCATGGCTATCAGCACCACTTTGAGAAACAAAATACTTTTGTTAAAATAAGGTAGTGATCATTCTTAAAAGCAGACAGCTACCATTAGTGATTCATCAGCTTCTGGATAACAGCAGGATTCTCATCTATAAGTACTGTACAGGTTATTTCAACTTCACCTAGATAATGTTAACAGGAATGACCTCCTTTTAGTCTTTTGGTAATAGCAAATGTAGTCATTTATCACTTATAGACTTCTGTATTAACTAGTCCAGGGAGAGATACAATAGATATAAAATTCCATATGCATTTTTTGATGTCTACAGTGATGTCTACCACATGGATTCCTCTGACTTTGGGATCTAAATAATATTAAAAAGGCTACATGTGTACACATACCTATAACAGACAGATGTCGTAACTACAAACATTACTTTTAAAATCAATTTTACCACTGGAAGAAGAATTCCATTATCGTGGAGTATATTATCCTGCATTTATATTTTGCCTTTTTGAATGCCTGTGTTGTTATTCAAGAGCAATATGATCCAATTCAGCATTCAGTAGCTTGGAACTTCCTAGTTTTATTTTTTTGTTATGCTTTCCTTCAGTATAGATGCCTTCAATTTGCAATGTAATCTAAAGAAAACACAAAAATCAAACCACCCAGGCCAGGGGTTTTTTTGGATTCTGCTCCCAAGATTGCAACCACCTCTCCACACAATTGGTTATCCTTCAGTTTCTCTGTTTGCAAAGTAGAAACAGCGTTATTTTTCTAGTGTTGTTGTGCATTCTGTTACACAGCAAACACTCACTAGAAACTGATCCACAGCCATCATTTCAGAGGCCTGTGCCTGTCAGATGACAACAACTTTCACTGTCCAGCACTGCCTGGACTGGACACATGCTAGTGTATTGGAGCTGAAAGTCTCTTTGTCCTTCAAATGGTCCTCTGAAAGTTTTTGGACCCCTCTTAATCTCCAGTCTCACAGAATATGTTAGTAAAAGAAATAAATTGCTGAACGAATCTGCAAAAATGCTAGAGAATACTTTTTTTATTTTTTAAGTTGTGATGGGGAAGAAAGAAAGTTTATTCTTTCATCTCCTCACTCTGTCCAAAGTATTAAGGGCTATACTGAACTGGCTTCCAGTAGCTGACAGAAAAGCCTAGGTCTTTCAGGCTTCACCAAGTGTGAAAAGAGCATTCCAGCACAAGCCTTGCTGTTTCGGACTGCCATTGAATAGCTTAAAATAATCCTGAAATCTCTTCAAAATGCTGTTTAGAAGTGGTATGGAAACTAACAATTGTTGAAGTGCAACTTTAAATAAAGAGTTTCTTCTACAAGTTGTTGAATTTTAAAAGATTTCAACAGTATTATATTCATTCAGATGACAGAAATTGGCAGTCATTCCCTATCTTGTCCTCAAGAGTTAATTATACATGAATATTGTAAAAACAAATCTTATTCTCTGCAGACCTCACAGATCATTATATACTGTTATTTTTTTTCTGCATTTCTCTCTGTTCTCTCCAAAGTTTCTAGGGTGGGAACTGCATCATTTTTTAAGGCAGATCCTGCCCTATATATCAGTGCAATAGTGGAGGAACAGAGCTATGCCATAGGGGCAATCTCCAGGAGGAATTTGATGGTATCAGGAGAATCCTGCCTGGGATGTTTGATAGACTGGTTGTCCACCTTTCCCTTCTCCCTCCCTGCTTTGCCAGAGAACAATGGATCCACCTATATCTTGCCCTTCTTATACCCTACTAACAGCCTGAAATGACTTTAAAACAGCTTGAGTCGTTCTATTCAAACACTGAGTTACAGTTTTGTTTTGCTTTGTTTTAGAGAGCATAGAGTAACTTTCCTAAAATCTTATTGCACTTCCATTATAAAGCTTCCTGTCATAACTCCTTCCAGCCATGGCTTCTGGTTACTATGCCGCGCAGTAAAGCCTAGCTGCAATGTCCCCCTTCCCAAAGCTGAGGCAGTGTGATCTGAAGCATCAGTTGCAGTACCATGGCATGATACTAGGCTGTACTCCTGCATTACTTGTTCTTCCCTCCTTGTGTCCAGTGGCACTTCACCTGTTGGTTACTCTCCCAACAAGCTACTAGAGCAAAGCCTAGCTCCCACTCCTGTGGGGGAAATGATCATGTGCCCTAAGAGACAAGGAAGGCTTTCAGGTACAACGTCCATAAAGATCTGCACAGATGACTTCAGATCAACTACAAGGGGCTAAGGGGTTGAGACATGCACATAGACACATGCAACTCATCCTAGTCTGCAACTCACAGCCCCAGAAGCACTGTTTTTTATTAAAAGTTGAATAGCATCACAATACCCATGATGTTATAACACCCAGAAAGTAGCGATACCATAGAAGATTTAAATGGTTGTGCCTATCATGAAAATTGCACATAAACAGTCATTTATGCATATAAATTATAAACATCAATAAAATGTCAAGAACTCAAGACTTAGCAAGAAATCTTCCAGGTGACAATCTTATCTTGTAACTAGATACCCTTTAATAGGTGACAGCAATACACAAAATGAGCAAATGAAAATGTAGATTCATAGAAAAATTAAAGTTGGAAAGGACCTCTCAAAGATATCTAGTTCGACCTTCTTCTCCAAGCAGGGCTAGCTTCAAAGTTGGGTCAGGTTGTTCAGGTGTAGTTTTGGTGCACTCTGCCATTGGAAATCCCACAGCCTCCCTGTGCAGCCCTTTCCGGTGCCAAAGCACCCTCCTGGTGAAGAATTTTTCCCTTTGCCCAACCAGTTTATCCCTTGCTGCAACTTCTGATTGCTGCCTCTTGACCTTTTGCTGTGCACCTTTGAGAACACTCTGGTTCTGTCTTCTCTACATGCACCCTCTAGGTCATGGAAGACTGAAATCTGCTCCTGTATCCCTGAGCCTTCTCTTCCCCAGGCCAAACCAGCCCAGTTCCCTCAGCCTCTTCCTGAATGCCATTTGCCTCCTGACCACGCTGGTAGCCTCCCTCTGCTGGAGTCCTTCCAGTTTGTCAACATCCATTTTGGACTGGATAGGCCCAAAGCGGCAATCAGTATTCCAGACCCAGCCGCATGTGTGCTGAGTAGAGCTAAATAATCACTTCCCCTGGCTTCTGACTGTGCTCCTGCTGATGCAGTCTGATATGTGAAGGACAGTTATGTCCTAGATGTACCCCTACCTGTTGAAGTTCATGAGGATCTTGTTGAACCAACACTTGTGAAAGCTGGATTTCTACAGATTTTTGCTTCTGCAACTCATTTGGTCTTTTTAAGAATCTGTGGGCTTTATTTTTTCTCTTAAGAGTGACAATTCAAAGGTCCCTACAGTATGTCCTGTAAAATATGTTTACTTGATACAGCTTTTTGGGATCAGGAGACTTACAAAATGTTTCTCCTTTACTCAGTTTTTTTTTCACAGAAAGGTAGAAAAATATATATTTGAAGTACCTACACTCTAGTCATATTTTGTTGATCCTAGTCAAGAATTTTTAAAATTGTAGGATGGAGAAGGAATGGGAGAAAGGTAATGCACAGAACCAGAGATACACATGCATACACAGACATCATGGCACTTATTTTGAGCTTCTTTTTCTTTCGAAATGCTATGACTTATTGGCAAAGTTGTAGGTAACCCCACCGTGAAAGTAAACTGAAGATGCTGGGAGGCAGTGGGTAAAATAAAAGACGTTAAAGTAGTATTTAATGACTCTTTCCTCTTATTTCTATTTTCAACAACCAAAATATGCATGCATTTTTATTTTTTAATTTTGAATGCTCCTGGCATATTTTTCATATTTTTCATGTTTTCCATGAGATTATATGAATAAAAAATCCTCACGATGTATAAAAAAATGGCATCCATTTGTTTATGTTTACAAAACCATTTGCTCCTTTGTGTTGTGTACATTTGGTGTTTATCTTGGGGCTGATCAGAAATGTGGAGTTCTTTATATTGCTGTAGCAAATGCATAAAATAATAACCCAGGAGACCAAAAATTACAGCCTTGTGTCAAAATAACCTGAGGAAAAAATAGAATACATATTCAACTAATACTGATCATTTTTTCAAACACCAGACAAAAGATTGTCCCATATTATGTTCATTACTATAATAATGTGCAAAGTGTGTCCAAGAAGGCAATCTAAAATATTTCTCCTTTTTCCAAATCTTTCTTGAAAAAACATGAGAGACGGCAAAATCAGATACCATTTATTCTTTCCTGTAACGCATGAACCTGGAACGATGACTGTTATGGTAAACATGAAAATCTATTCTTAGCTCCTGAAATACACTCATAGTTTTGCTTTTTGCTATAATTAACTTCTAATTTGGCATTACAGTATAATTCCTCCTGCAAGTTAGATCCTTTAAGTTTCCTTCAGTTAATGTAAAATGAGGTATAGTAAATTAACTAACTGATCTACTAAGACAAGTAAGGCTTTAATGTATATACTGTTACAAGCGTACCAGAAAAGGAAAGTTAGAAAATTCTCATCTCTGCATGTTTGATAAGAGAGAACAGAGGCTTTTAAATCTTTTACTTGAGTTCAGCTTTTTTTTTTTTTTTTGGTGACTGAACTATCTTGATCAAGATAGTTTTGATGATTTCTAAAATTTTTATTGCATAAATCTAGAGGGAAGAAATAAGACATTCATTTTTTAAAAAAGCTGTTATTTTTAGAATCTTTTAAGCAGTTGTCAGTGATCTAAAACTTTACTTAAGATTATTGATGTTTATAGTTTTACTTATCTTGGTTAAAGTGTACTGTACAATGTAATGCTGAGATGCCTTTAGTGTGCAGCTGTTTGTATGATTGGGAAAAAAAAATAGTTGCCTAAAGTTGATTAAAAAATAAGTTTACATTCTGACTTCCAATTAACATCATTGCCAAAAAATTAAAAGCCATCTAGTCTACAAGGTCTGACTAGAATTCTTACATTTGAATTGCCTTATCGTTCTGCAAAAAAATATTCTTCATTTCTTTCATTCCCTTCCTGCAGAAAATTAATAACTAAATGAAGGCTTGCCTCCATCTCCATATCCTTGTTTCAGTAGATACTGAAACAACTTACATTGTGTTAAAAAAGTATTCTGCCGACTGTGTTCTTAAAGAACTTAGTTACTTTCCTGTTTATGCAAAAATGAAACAAGACACCTCTCCACCTCTGTATTGCTAGCAAACATTTACTTAGAACATTTATTTACAGGAAGCTAAAAATAACATCTAAAAGGATATTAAAGATATAGCATTTCCCCTAAGGAATTGTGACATGCTCTGTAGTCACTACATGCACAGTTCAAATCGTGAATACAAATGCTGACTGTGAACCGCTCATGGATGAACTGCAGTCCAATGTTTCTTCATAGAAATGACTTGATATGTAATTTTGTATGTGGAGTAACTTGAACAGTGTGTCTTCAGGGAATTAGTAAGATAGAAAAGAATGGACATTCATCAGACTCTTCTTATTACTCAGGCTCTCCTTGGTTACTTGATCACTTGTGTTAGGAGGTTATCATCAATTCGCTCCAGAAACCTCCTGGATTGCTTGTGCCCTGCAGTGTTGCTCTTGCAGCAGATTTTGAGATGGTTTAAGTCCCCCATTAGGACCAAAGTTCTGCAAATGTGAGGCTACTTCCAGTTGTTTGAAGAAGGCCTCATCATCTACTTCTTCCTGATCAGGCGATCTGTAGCAGACAGCTATCACAACATCGCCCATGTTGGTCTTCCCACTAATCTTGACCTGTAAGCTCTCAGCATGTTCATTGTTCTCCCCTCAGCAGAGCTCCATGCATTCTAGCTGCTCTTCAATCACATTTGAGAATGAAAATAAAATTTAACAAGAATTTCCACATTCCTGTGTGAAGAACTGAATGTAATGCAAGATGTCAAGAGTACTGCAGAGTTTGATTTTATATGCAAGATGCATCAGAAATGTTACAAATTTCAGTGTGATCATCATTTTTCATTTTAATAGCATAGACTTTATACCTGTGATATGCAATATAAGAAATAAGTTTAATAGATTAGTAGAGTGAGTGAGAGATTGCAGTGCTGACCAAAATATGAGAGCTTATCAACCAGACTTTACTCATCTTCTATTTTGGTCTTTGCAGGCTATCTCCAAATTTAACAGGGAGATGTGCTGGGTGTCTGATGCCCTTTGGAGATTCTTACTGTTGGCAGAGCACATGGCTGAGGCACCTCAGGGCAGGATCTCACAGTGCACTTCAAATGGCTGCTCTTGCTGGCAGTCTGCAACAAGGGTGAGGGTGCCCTGAGAGTTTAAACTGATCTAAGTCAGTGTTGATGAGGTCTTTCTCTCTCCCTTTCCAGTGGCAGTGCATTCATGATCCCTCTCTTGCATCAGCAGTGGTACTTGTCCAAGCCTGTTACAAGTGGGTTCAGGAAGGTATCCTGGAAGAAAACTAAGTGTATAAAATACTTGTGGATAGTTTTCTTTGATTCTTTTCTCATCAATCACCATGCTATGGGATCAAATGAGAAATAGTATGAGAGGATAGAGCCTTATGATGGGGGAAGGCTGATGGGTGAGCGCATGGCAGCATGTTTAGTTTAAATTTCTGTGGAACCATGGAACTTAATTAAATTTAACTTATTGGTTTAAATTTATATGGAATGATGGCCTAAGCCCCTAAATTTTACGTTGAAGCAGCTGATACACAAACACATATTCCTTTCTGCTGACACTTCAGTGTGTAGTAACCTCAGCAAATAGAGTGTGAAGGGAAGCAGCTATTTCTTCTTTGGACATCTGCCCCAGTTCATTTAAACTTGTTATAGATTTGTAGCCAGCTCTGTCTTCCCATTTGTCACCACACTGCCAGCCTTGGCCTCTAGAGATCTTTAGAGGAGTTACCATAAAATAACAGTATATTCTGTGATTGAAGGAAGGATGAACAAATAAAAGCCTTACTTTATAACAAATTTTCATAGCATCTCTCTAGGAAAATCAGTAAGTATTTAAGTATTTCAGACTTTGGGATGCCCTTTTTTCCTCTTTCTGCTGAGTGGTTCAGATAGGCATAAAATTTGCTATTTGAAATGAGGAGCTTCTGAGAGGATCCTGTTGGTCCATTGATGCTAAAGCTTTTGTGGTATTATTATTATCATTATTATTATTATTATTTTTAAATAAGAGCATTCACCTGAGCTTATTTTTTAATGGATACATTTTCATTAATTAAGGGGGGAAATGAGTGTGGGGCTCATGAAATATGCCAGATGAACAACTTTAAAACCTATTATTAAATGTTCTTGGCAATATTCTTTGATATGTCATGTTCTCAGATAGTAAGAGACTAAAATTTCTTCCGGTTTTGCCAAAACTGCTTATGTTCTTAATGTGAAAAGATGTTTCCGCAGCAACAATTGTTAATGTATAATAAAAATATGCTGAGTATACTTGAAAGCAGCACAAAACCTTTGACAAGGTATAATTAACATGTAATTCATATTACAGACGAGGAATTTTGCCACAAGTGATATTTTTAGTGTTTCAAGTATATATTAAATGAAAGTTTTTTCATCATTTACTGATTAAATATTTTTATCACTGTGGATTCTTTGTGTTGCATCATAGAACTTTCTCATTTGGGGAGGGTATGGTATCTGTTATATTCAGCCTTGCCCTTGTCAGATCAATATACATAAAAGTGTACATTGTGACCAGTGTGTTGATAATTACATTAGATTAATGATTAACAGAGTGCTTACTCTCTTCCTCTGTCTGTAATTATAGGGTAAATCCTCTACTGAATACATCCACTTAAATGATACGCTAGTTAGTGTGATGATATTATCTTTATTTGCCATTTTATTGAAAAAACAAGTAATGATAAGATCATTTATTAAACATGGAATAGTCTACTTCCATCCAGTTACTTTCTGGAAATCAAATAATAAAATATTTTCAAACCATTCATTTAATTTTGAAAGGTGATAATCAAAATGTGATCTTTTAGAGATTCTCTGGGGTAAATGGCTTGGAGGTCTATAAAGGCCATTGTTTTATGTCTATCTGTAAAGTTTGCTTATTGCTTTTGCTGTCAGCTATATGTCTCATACTTTTTATGCAGTGGTGCTGCTATGTTGAAATACAGATGATAGACCTACAGAATAATGAATTAAAATAATCAAATATCCATTCAACACAATGGAATTTTGAGGGTAATTATATTCAGGTGTGATACTGAGATACAACAGCAACAGGGGAGTATGTAAATACTTTATGCAGAAAGGTTGTACAGTCAGGAAAAGGGAATGAGAAATGCAGAAGTTAAAGATGACTTCAACTATGACATATTGGTTGGAGCATAGATAAAAAGCTTATATACAATAAGTTACAATTCAGAAGTATTTGTTTTGTTTCCTACAATAAATATCTGAAGCATGTAAAGTACTCATATGCTGTTTATACATGTTGATCTGTGGTCTTTCAGTAATACAATTTTGTGAAAATTGTGAAAATCTGTGCCCAGATGCTRTTCCCACTAGCATTACATATGTACATAGGTCTGTACAAACACAACACAAACCTGATTGCATCACTTAGTCTGCACATTGCTAAAGAAAATGTACTAGTTATGATTCCAAGAGAATGTGTTCAAATCCTTGGAATGAAGCCAAGATAATATCACAGAAGCTGTTGAATAGCAGGAGTAGGGGATGTAAATGGAGGAGTGTGAACTTTGGTTAGCTCCTTTTTTCCAACTTTGCAAACTAGTGATCCAGTTCTTCCCCTGCATCTTTGGAAGTGGGAAGGGTAGCTTCCACAGCTTTTTTCCCTACTGCACAATGTAGCATCAGAGCATATAGGATGTAAGTGCCAAGGAATGGTGAACTCATATGTATTGGTTCTCCAAGAAACAAATAAGGAATTCTAAAATTAGATGAACAAACCTCCCATTTTCTGCAGTCAGCAAAATTAAAACAAATCCGTATGAACTAAATTATACTATATGGACTTGAGTCTAGCTCATATCAGTTGCTAATAGCCACTGTTTTGAAGAGAGTAACAAGTCAAATTCAATTTTTTTCATAGCCATGAGAATGTGGCAGAATGTATACTGTGGACCCTTCTGCTGGAATAGGACATACTCCTTGAAGAATCAGTAACTATGGCTTCTTTGGAGCTGTTTTAATAGAAAAAGAAAAAAAAAAGTCCCAAACCTGCAGGATCAATGTGAGAACTGGGGAATGTGTAATCTTACTGCTTTTCACAGAATCACAGAATGGTTGAAATTGGAATGGACCTCTATAGACCATCTAGTCCAACCCCCCCTGCTCAAGCAGCATCACCTGCAGCATGTTGCCCAGGACCCTGTCCGGACAGCTTTTGAATATCTCCAARGAAGGAGATTCAACAACCTCTCTGGGCAACCTGTTCCAGTGCTCTGTCACCCTCACAGTGAAGAAGTTTTTCCTCAAGTTCAGATGGAACTGCCTGTGTTTCAGTTTGTGCCCGTTGCCTCGCGTCCTGTCGCTCGGCACCACTGAGAAGAGTCTGGCCCCATCCTCTCGACACCCTCCCTTCAGATACTTGTACACATTGATAAGATCCCCCCTCAGCCTTCTCTTCTCCAGGCTGAACAGGCCCAGCTCTCTCAGTCTTTCCTCATAAGAGAGATGCTCCAGTCCCCTAATCATCTTCGTAGCCCTTTGCTGGACTCTCCAGTAGTGCCACATCCCTCTTGTACTGGGGAGCCCAGAACTGGACGCAGTACTCCAGATGTGGCCTCACCAGGGCTGAGTAGAGGGAGAGAATCACTTCCCTCGACCTGCTGGCAACACTCTTYCTGATGCASCCCAGGATRCCATTGGCCTTCTTGGCCACAAGGGCACATTGCTGCCTCATGSTYAACTTGGTGTCCACCAGCACTCCCAGGTCCYTCTCCKCAGAGCTGCTYTCCAGCAGGTCAGCCCCCARCCTGYCCTGGTGCATGGGGTTATTCCTCCCTAGGTGCAGGACCCTGCACTTGCCTTTGTTGAATTTCATGAGGTTCCTCTCTGCCCACCTCTCCAGCCTGTCCAGGTCTCTCTGAATGGCAGCACAGCCCTCTGGTGTATCCGCCACTCCTCCCAGTTTTGTGTTATCAGCAGACTTGCTGCAAGTGCACTCTGTTCCTTCATCCAGGTCATTGATGAATAAATTAAGCAGGATTGGACCCAGTACTGACCCCTGGGGGACACCACTGCTACAGTCCTCCAACTAGACTTGTGCCACTGAGCACAATCCTCTGAAGGGGCTGAGGATGCTAAGGGGCATCCTTTAACATACCGCTTTGGATAGACATGTTTTCCTCCACAGAAGTCCTTTCAGAGAGGGGGATATAATTATTTTGATTTTATCAAGTATGTTGTACAGCTTCAGCTGGTACTGATTCTGCTTAGAAATAACAAAATAAACTAAGCTCTTGCCTAGTTCACTTGACTTCAGGGGAATAATCCAGGGATTAATTTGGCCCTCTGATTTCATTACTTTAGCCTTCTCTGAAATCAGTGCTCAATTGGAATTAATGTTTTATTGGGCCTATATGAAATTTCAGTGCTACCTTGGACGTAATTTGTCCATTATAATCATTTTATTTTCAATATCTACTTGGCTCTGTTCCACTGAAAGTCCAGCTGCCTTGGACTGCACTCAGTTCTACTTTCAAGATTTTGCGCAGTGCAGCTGAACTCTATTTTATAACTGATGTGGGTACCTTTCTTCACAGTACTATATTTAGTAACTCTGGTCTACCTTTGATTATATTCTCAATCCTTAAGTATACTGGTCTACAGGTTAGTCTACAATAGGGGCTAAGATTCTACAAATGTTGACTCTTCAGTTTTCAAGATAAGACAAATACATTTTCTACTGGTGTAACCAAGCATTTTGCTTATTTTAAAGGCAGTGACCTCTTTTGAAAGATTTATTTTAAAGACAAGCGCTTATTTTAAAGCTATGTCTTTATCAACTCCATAATTGAAGAGAAGGAAATTTCAATATACAGTCTCCTCCAAAGCCCAGGAAGCATGGGAAGATAAGGGTTGTAAAATCTCTTTTGTAGCATCAAGCCAGAACAGAAGGAGTAATTAAAATAATCTTTATAACAATGTGACTTCAGCCTGGTATATGCAGGACCTGTGTGGGGATGCTCAGATATGTTATTTTGTGGATGGGGCACGGTATATGGTCTTTGTGCAGAGAGGGGAAACAGAGGAATCCTGACAGAGGAATCTATGTGCAACATGATAAGCATTACTGTCACATTGTTTTATGTCCCTTGTGGCTGGATTGCTTGCACAGAAGACAATTGGCTCTGCTGCAATTATTTTCTATTCTTGAAGATCAAGTTGTGAGTTGCAAAGATATGAGGGCTCAGGAAAACATATAGTTAGAAAATGAACTGGCAGAAATGCCTAGTATCTTGGCAGAGCAGTGAAGAAATGAAAGCATTCTCTGTGAAGACATACAGTTCTTTTCAGTTCATGCTGCATAGAAGACAAGGACCTGCACCTTGCTTTGTCTTCCACTAGCGTTTAACATAGAAAATCTGTGCTCAGTGAAAATGCAAATAGGCTATCTGTCTACTTTAGTGTCTGTTCAGTGCTTTGTGGCAAATGTCTGCTGCTTCTTTTACTGCATGACTCAGAGCATGATAGAAATTTGAGCGGTAGCTTTGCATAAACTTGGCGGGGGGGGATGGGTGCTGTTTCCACTCATTTTACTGTATTCAAGACTGGCTTAGCCTGACTACGTCAGGCAGATCAATGGGCCTTCTGCTTTTGAACTGAAAGGTGAAAATCTGCTGTAGGTGGAATCCAGATTGTCAGAAGGTCTTGTTAGAATAAAGAAAGCAGACAGTTCTTGACCAAAGCAGTGTGTGTGTGCCTTACAGGTAAATTGATGTTTAATAGGTTACTTGACACGGTAGTTCTACAAGTCTTCTTTTTCTGAGAGGAGAGACACTGAGCAGGTACTTCACTACTGGTTACGGAAAACATTAAACAGGTCTCTTTGTTTACCTTTTCGTGAAAAAAGACTTGAGATTTTGCCTGCTGCTTCATTTGCTAGATTATTAAATTGTTTAAACTGATATAAATCCAGCTATGTGAAATGATGCTACTTGTGTAAGAAAAATAAAAATGGCCCTTAGCTTTATAAATCTGCATGAAGAAGCTATTTGTAATGTTTAGTCATCATAGTCATATTTTTAATTGAAAACTTAAAATATGATCACATTTTTAATTCTTTAATGAGTGAATAAATTAAATAAAATTGTTAGTATAGTGCTTTTTTGCTATGTTTAACAGCAGTTGTGCTGGAACTACTAACAAAAATTGAATCAATCTGTCACTGCACCTGCTCAAACAGATTTTATTAAGTAACTGAAGTTCGATACCATTTTATGAATGACCTTGAAAAGAACATTTTAAAGAAATATGCATTACAAAAGTTGCACCAAAAATTCTGCACTTGAGTACTATTTTCAGCTTTAATGGAAACCTTGAAAGCAGAAGTAAAGATTTGGAGTAGGCAGAATGCAAATTGGAGGCTTAGTTTTTGCATGTAACTTGCAAGTACATACTTGCTGCAAATGTTAACTATTAGCATTTGCTTAGAGGGAGATTTTAAGGTAAAGCGCCAGAGTCATAAAAATGATAATTAGTAAAAATTCAGGAAGTAACAGAAGGGATATGGAAGAGGAAAAACTTCAAAAGATGCATGCAAATAGCTTTAAGGATTGGTTGAAAAGATTTATTTAATCTCAACAGTTCCTTATGTATTTTGACTACTTCAGTCTTAAAACATGCATACTCTCCATGCTGGGCTGTATACTGAAAAATGCTGAAATTGTGTCCATAGTCTATTGTATCCATGTCAAGCTGCTTTGAAATCTTGTCTTCAAGAATTTTCACACTCATGTCTTAACAATGGGCAATTGCTCTGTTGTGGTACAAACTCAAGGCTGAACAATACACAAAACTACTGGGATCATGCCCTGTTATAACTAGAGTAGATATTACACTTAGAGGGAGAGGTTGAAAAAGCCCAACACAGTTGTATGCTAGCTGAAAAGGAATATCCAGCCGCTTCTCTTATCTTGTGAGCAAGGCTTAACGGGCTAGACATGGACTGAACTGCTCCCACAAGGAACATGAGGCCAGATGCAAGACTATGTTTTTGATTAGCTACTAATGATTAATTTGTGGTTGCTAAATTAAGTTACTGTAGGAATTACCACACCAGTAGGGTGTATCAGACAAATAAAAACATTTTGTACCGCAGTGGCTTTTCATGAAACCCAGAAACAATTGTACAGAGCAGAGAATTCAGACATTCAGACATTCAAAATTCAGCTCCTGTACAGGAGAGAGGCCTGAATGACTCTTGTTGTTTCATCTACTCTGGTGCTCAATGGGGATTTTTTGGAATGAGACCAGTTTTTTAAACGGATGTCAGGGAGTCAACAGCATTGGGAAGCTCAGCAATCTCATATTTAGGGATTATTATGGCAACAGGAATGAACTGATAGTCAGTACAGTGGGTTATTAATTTCCGGAGGAACATAGCTGCGATGAAATCAGAAGAGCTAGAGAAGTGTACTTGTGTGGTCCTAGAGGGAGACCCCTAAGCATTTTTACTAGTTTTCAACATGTTCTGACCAGGTGGGGTAGTGCAGTGTAGGTAGTGTGTTTTGCCATGAACAAAATAAGCCATCTTGTTGGTGACCTACTGGATAGACCAATGAAAATCACATATATCTCATATGTACGAGTCTGAGCCCAGTTCAGACAAGCTATTTTGTCAACTATATTATAGAGAAAACTTTCCACCCAGAGGTAGTGGCTAATGCTGAACAGGGTCCAAATTTTCAAACTTATATCTGTGTAACGTTTTGCCCAATATATGCTTTCTGATGCTGCTGTCTTAGGAATGAGCAGGGAAAATCTGCTTAAAGCAAGAGGTTAGCTCAAGTAAATGGCAGGACAGATGTAGGAGCTGAACAGCAGCATGTGAAAATAAACCTTCCAAACATTATAATGCCTTTTGTGTAAAGAATCAGACAGAGATGACCTTTATTTATTTAAGGAGCTTGTTTTCTATATTGTGTCCCAAAGTCTGAGTTCTGATCCAGTCTTGTATTGTTATCCAGAAACTCTTTCTATGAGATACACTATATGTCTTATCAATGATAAGAAAAGCATGACTGTGGACTGGGCTTTGAGGCCCTTCGCAACTATGTCTTCTAAAATTTTTCTAGATCCCTGTGATACCCATATGCCATAAATGATGACAACAAATTGTGTGATGGCACTATCCTTCCAGCAGCATTTAGGGTACAAGGACAATTAGAGAAAACGTAGCTGAATGCAGACTTTTTGCCAGTAGGGATGAGGGAGGATATGCAATGGCTTTATGTAAGCCAGAAATGCTTAACAAACTGGTTTGTGGTCAGTCTGGCCTCCTTAGCTTCGTGTGCAGCAGATGCCAGTGTTGGAAGAATTGAAAGCGGAATGCTTAGTTAAATTGTATTTGGACAGGGAGGGAGCTCTTATCTGTGAGAAAAAGTTATCTTAGTATAGGAGGAGACTTGAGACTCTTGTGCGTGAACTTTCTGTGAGAGAAGACCTGGCATTGGCTATATATATATATATATATTTTTTTTTTTTTAACCCGTAACTGGCTTGCTATTGTCTGGACAAGAAGGCTTTATGTGCTGAAGAGGTGGTAGCCAGACAAAAACCTACTTTTGCATTTGACCAGGCACTTGGCTGTGGTTTCTGTGTTCCTCAAGTAGTAGTAATATTGATACATCCCCTTATATACTTTGTCTGTCCCTAGGAATGTTTTGCTAGATTCTTTCTTGGATCGCAGACACTGAACATCAACATATGAATACAAGGTATTAGGATACAGATATTACTAAGTGCCAAGGACCAAACCCTGACACAACCCAATGCTGGCTTCTGCATATTAGTGATGGATTCGATGACTGAGAGTATATGGGAACCTCATTATCCCATGCACAAATGGAGGAAGAAGAGGTAACTATGGAAAGTAATGTAGTATGTAATGTAGTATGGAAAGTGTCTGTCTCTTGTGATTTCTGCATACACATAAACCCAGTAACTGTCATGATGCATGAAAAGCATGGAGGGTCTGCACAGGTAAAATTTAAGGGGAATTCTGTTACCTTCTCTATGCTGTAAAGATCCTTGCAGAAGAGAAGTGAAAAATGAGGAGGGAGATTGTGCATAGGACAGAATTGAAGTTACGTAGTATATAAATACACATTCATTTGACCAAAATGACATGTGGTCTTTGACATAGGCGGAGGGGTCTCATGGAGCTGAGGAATGTGTCCTGTACACATCATGATGTTTTTGTACCAAGCAAAGCCCTTTCATCCTGAAAAAAAAGGAGGGAAGAAAAATAGGAAAGGATACAAAACTACGTTTTTCTGAGTTTAAGTCATTTTTTGTAAGGATTAGGTGGGTCTTCTATAGAAGACAAAACCTTGTAATAATCAGATAAGAGGAAATGTGTTGCCCACCCACCCAATCCTATTGCAATATTTTCTCTACCCTCTCCTGATACATTTTGTGCTGCCCACAGCCAGAGACTGCAAGAGATAACTATAGAGCTGATCCAGTACAGAAATTCCACTGAGTCATTTATTTGACAAATGTAGTGTAGATTTTTAAAAGGGCATGACATTTGTCCCATGTGTTTTCTTTTGTTTTTTTTTTCCATTTTGCCTCTGTGTGTGTGTGTGTGTATGTATGCAGAGGTATGAATTACAGACATAACTCAGAATCCCCATTGTAGTGGGGGGTTACAAATATTTGAACAGCTGCAGTCAAACTCTTAAGCTGTGCAACAGAAAAATCATAAGATGGTGTCTCCATGTTTTTCAATTAATCTTTAATTTAAATCATCATCTCACCTGTAAGCCTGACAAAAATAACTTGCTATTATTTCAACACGTTTGCTATTGCTTTAACACTTTAGTAACTGGAGTTATGTTTTATATTATGTTTAAAGAAGGCAGATATTCTTTTTCTAATATATTTAAAACTTTCTTTAAAGATTTTTTCCTGCTTAGTTACAGGAGTTATAGGAAGCCAGTAAGAAGTGTTACAGGTATAACTGATTTGATCTCAAAGATTTTTTCCTGTAATAAGTTATTGCTGCCAAGGTTATGGATCACATCATAAGTGATAAAAGTATATATTGTTACAGCAATGCTAAGAAAGAGCAACATTTGAAAGAGATTAAAAGGATGAGAATGGAATTAAAAAAGGGGGGTTGCATAGTGATGTACCAAATTTATACTTGCAAGAATAAATGGAAACAAGTTTCATATAAAGGACAAACTTAGAGGTAGGTTCTTACCTGGCATAGGGCAATCAGTTTTTATTTGCCTCATACATTTATAGAAAACAATTATTTTAACTTAAACATCAGGAACCATTGCTTGTTTTTTTTCTTAAGAAAATCTGAAATAAAGAATTGATAATATTTTAACCTCTTTTAATGAAAATGCCCCAAATAACATAAATATGCTGAAGTATTTAAAACTATCAATGTTTACTATAAGGGAATATTATCAATTGATCAGGCAGAGATGCTTTTGGGTCTCCTAGAAATAGACTAATCTATTATGTAAAAGATACTGCTTTTGCCTTCTAATAGGCTTAAGCTGTGGTCTAGATAAGTTTAAAGATGGAGAGGGTGTCTTTAAAAATGTTATACAGCTCAACAAGAAATAGGCAATGTATATTAATGCATAAGGCCCTGAGAGTAAGAATTTCTTACAGCTCTGTACCCATTTTTAAGGAGAGAAAAGTTGTGAGACCCCAGAAAAGCTGGTGGTCAGGAGCAAGTCACTGCTGCCACCAGAACAGCTCATGCCTTGCCTATTCCTAAGAAGAGTCTGGGCAAGGTGGCAGCCAGGAATGGACCAGGGTCCAGATGAAATGTGTATTGTTGGTGCCTTGTGCACATCACTCCTGTTAGAAATGCCGGATTATAGAATTATGGATTTTTCAGGTGGTGAGTGACCTCTTTTATTTTCTAGCTAGATCTAGAAGCAACCATAAGGTCAGCAGTTGGAGAACTATAACTTACCCAGAGTATAACCATTTGTCTCTGCAGTTACAGTTTAATGAAGTTCATCATTATTAGAAGTAGCATCACAGAATAATATTTTGGGGGCATTTTTTAAAACAATGTCTCAACCAGCTGCTGCTACAAGAAGTAGATTGGGAATGGCTGTTTTGGATAATGATTTGTGTGGATAAGGCTTAAAAATATAGAAGGATTTTGATGATTTGGAAAATTTTTTTTAATTGAGCATGGCCCCAGGGTGTATAGTGATCAGAGTATGGCCACTGATATAATACAGTTTGCAGGGTTGGGACTTACAGTATGTCTCCCCACAAGAGGGCTGATTTGATCCTTAAAGTGCGAACTTAATTTCTTTTACTTCTTGATGACAACATTCTTGTGCTGAATTTTTCTTTTATCCTACTGTAAATAAATCCTGCATGAAATTTCCTAGGGCAAGCTTCTTAAAAAAAAAAAGAAAAGAAAAATGGAAAAAAGTAGAAAACCGCAAAAATAAAGCAAACTAAAAAAGCAGCATAAACCAATAGTTAGAAATTCTGCTTACTGGAACATTTTTAAATGAATATGTGCTCAGAGGTTGCTATGATGTAAACTTTTGTGACTATCTAGCACTATGGTTACTTTCTCTCCCCTAACRAAATCTGCAAGGAGGTTTGTGTGAACTTAGGAAGCATGCTTCTGGGAAAGAAGTGTTATGTTTTTATCAAATTACGGTTCTCTTCATGCTTCTGGAAGCAGAGTGTAGGCTGTTGCCCTCATGCATTCATTAACACCTTACTGTCATAACTGAAATGGAAACTGCTCACTTTTG
This sequence comes from Apteryx rowi, assembly GCF_003343035.1. Classification (NCBI taxonomy): domain Eukaryota; kingdom Metazoa; phylum Chordata; class Aves; order Apterygiformes; family Apterygidae; genus Apteryx; species Apteryx rowi. The sequence goes on from NW_020450686.1 coordinate 22,986, forward strand.
GAGAATGGAACTGTGTGTGGATGATTGCTTTTGTCCCCTGAAGCCAGGTGGTATGTCAGCAGGGTACTGTCGCGTTGGATATAGAGAGGGTGCTCATTCATTGTGTTAGAAAGCTGTGTTCCAACTCAGGATGATTCTTTCAGGACAAATCTTGTCTAAGAATTAGTGAATTCCCTGGAAAGGAATGCCTTGGATAGACCACTCTAGACAGAAAGCTTAAGCTGGATTTTGTACTTTTCAGTTTTGAATGACAATGTGAGTGAAACCAGAACCCATCAAGAGAGACTGAGTGCTCATCTCATACAACTTACAAAGACTGCTTGGATGAGTTGTTGAAATTTCTTGTCATAGTACATGTCATCAAGTAATTAAAATACTATTACAGTTATATCATGAATCTCATGATAATGATTTTATCAAAACTTCAGATCCTGGGGATAATATGACTGCACAAACATCTCAGCTCTATATTAGGAAAGGTAATTTCTAGTCCTTATAAAGGAGGCAGGAGGAAGAAAAAGTCTCGACTGCAAAGTACTGCAAAGGTGTTCTTGTTAAAAAAAAAAAAAAGAGAAGAAAAAAAGACTCAGGGAATTTTTCTTTTTTGGAAAGAGGAATCTTGCTTGCATCCTTTGGTAGTATGACTCATGGTTTATTTATTTCCAAGGAATTGTGCAACACTGTAATTACTGTAGGTACAAAGGTAGATTTTACATGCAGTTGTTTAAGGAACAAGCTTTATGTTTGCAGAGATAACCTTTTTTTTTTAGTATTTTGAATTATCTTTTTACCTATACCAGATATTTACATTCATTATTCTAGCTTTCAAAGAACGCTGTAAACAATATGTAGAGCAATGCTGCCTAGTAAATGACAACAGGTCTAATTATTTTTGTGGGATTAGTACCTAAAACCATATAGGACTACATTTGACCTGTACTGCACAAGTCTGGAATGAAGAAAACCCAGAGAACATTTAGTGTTGAAAACTAAAAGAAATCAATATTGACTACTTGAATAGTATGTATCAAGGAGATTTTAAGTTTGATTTGTTAACTACCAATTATTTAGAGTGTAGTTTATTTTGTATCAGTTCTGCTTTTTCTAAAGGTGAACTAAGATGGGCTGTGTGCATCCCAGAGAAAGACGATGACTTTTCAGCGATATATATATTGTGGTTTGTAACCACAAAACAATATCTGTTTAAAGCTTCAGGGGAAGATTTTGTACTTTGTTATAAAGTGATCAGACATAAGTTTTTTCTCATAAATCCTTTGTTGACTTCCTAAACTATGAGAACATGTTTTGACATAAGCTACTATAATTATTTCTTTCTCCTAAGTTTATGTTTTTCTTGAGAAGAGTTACACAGTATTCTGCAGTGCAGTGGCATTTAGGTATTAAATTTGTAGAGGTATTTGCGAGAAACTAATTAAATAAATTCTGATTAAATGAATGTTTATCCTATTAAAAAGGCTTTACCTTGAAACATATTGTACCTTTCTAACTTTTTATAACAACTGAATACTATTGGTAGTTTTATTTGAATTTGGTGTRCATTTGGTATACATTGTAGTACCTCTGTATTACTGTTCTGTCTTTAAAGTTCAGGAGTATCTGAGTAAAAGATGAACAACTGTTTGGTGTAAATTTATGGAACACCATGAAGCATTGCTAGTACTTCAAAATATACATAAAGCAGAGCCTTGCAAACCCATTTCCAGTTTGCGTTCAGCTTGACTGGATCCAAATGAGTGTCTTCTATGTCATTGCAGTTAGTGTTCAGCATAACATGATCTTGATCATCTTGGTTTAATAAAAACTAGATGTTTGTCCATACCTAGAACAGGTATAGTAAGGCTAATACAGTAGTACAGTACAATACTAGTACAGTAAGGCTAATATCAATGAAACAGTATGTTTTATCATAGATGGATTTGATGTATTGATGATTAAATACATCATAGAACAATGGCAAAATTGTACTGGCTTTTATTTGTATGAATTTGGATTTAGTTTTCAGTCCTTTTTAAAAGACAAGAAGGGCCACCACATGATGGCAGTCTGATGTACTAGGAAAGCAGGAATTTGCCCACATTCTGGTTTTGCTGATATGTGACAGTATTTGCTGTGTTTACGGTTATACAAGGTGGGGAAAATGGTTTGGGCACTGAGTTATTTCTGTTGAAGTTTAATGGGACTTCCTTCTTCCTCATGTTCTTTCATTTCTGCCTTCAGAGAAACTACATTCAAGAGGGAAAAGTCCTCATCTAGTAGACCAGAAGGATGGCTTCTGTTGCTCTCAGAAAAGGCCACAAACATACCAGTAGTTGGTAGAGGCTTTCCACTTACAAAAACAATCCCTGGACTGAAAGGAGTCCACGTTCAGTCTAGAAGTATGGGCAAAGGGCTGAGGTCTGAGACCTGTACAGCTTTTCTTCTCCCTATACACTGTTTGTCTTAAGTAGACCTAAGTGTCAAACGCTTGGAGTAGTTCATCTGTGCATAAAGTTCTATGAAGGAGGGAGGCCTTAAGACCTGTTTTCATGGGTCCTGTGTACATCCTTTACTGCAATGGCTTTACTGCAAGGTGCCATTGCAGTAAATGGCAGGTGACTGCCAGTAGTTTTTCATCATCTCCAGTAGTGCAAGTATCAGGAAAGGCTGGATGGAGCTTCTGTGACCATAAGGTAACCAGGTATTATCAGAGCACTTTCAATTTACTTCTATCAGCTTGAATTTTTTAGTGATATAGGGAACCAGATAAGTTTATTCCAAAATGAGATACCACATCTAGCTCAGGAGAAAAGAATACAACTATTGCAGTGATGGAAAGAAAGTTAAAATCTCCTTGCCTGACAAGCTAAGCTTATCAAAGACTGTAGCTAGCAATTAAAAAGAAAATGCACAATATTCCTATAATTTAAATGGAAGCAGCAAGAGAATAAAAAATGTTATAGAGAAAATGATGGCCTGAAAAATACATACAAATAGTTAAGCAAAAATAACAACAAAAATACCCTAAACAAATTAAATTGTAATTTAAAAAATATCTTCCATATGTAGAGAACATGGAGGAAAGATTCAGGCTGTAGTGAATTAATACTGGTGTGTAGGAAAGAAAAGAAATATTATGCCTCACTGTCTTATGAGAAATAGCATTGCAGTGTTTTATTTGAAATGAAGCAAGGTGCAAGCATGACAAATCTGGGTAAAGTCATAAGTAAAGTCATAAATGGTATGACCCTGACAGAGAGTGAAATGGTGAAGAGAACCTTTTCACAATAGAAAAAAGTGAAAAGAAAATATTGTCTGGAATATCACAGATTTCAAACACTGGCAGTAAGCTGTAATTTTGCTGATCTTAAGGATTCACTGATATGTGACAAAATAATTTTGGGTGTATAAGACTTACTCCCACAGAATATTTACTATGGGAGCTGGAGAAAAAAAATCCCATGTCTATAAAACTATGTAACTGAAGAAGGAATGCCACTGATTTTTACAGGATATGAGAAAGAGGGCATGAAAAATGGGATATACGTGTATATTCTCTCATACTTTAAATAAGGCTCAGGAAATGCAGGTTTATTTGCAGTTTTTTTATATAAAGAGCAGTGTTCAATGGGTAGACAAAATAAGAGTGAGAGGTGCTTGCATGCTGTAGCAGTTTCAGAACAGAACAGCCTGTTCTCCCGTGAAAAAGTCAAAAGATGAACATGGATACAGAAAAAACAGCAGGGTTGTCTAGTGATAAGGGTATCTTTTGAGTACTCCCACACCCTAAAGACAAAAATATGAATGCAGATGAATGATTTGGCTGTCATAAATAAAAACAGCTCTTCACATTAGTGATTTTAAGTAGTAAATCTAGTGCCATAGTCTAGCTAAAAACTCTAATAAAGTACTGGTAATTTAATCATGGAAATGGAAAAAAATAAATCAACTAGAAATAATGTAAAATATGAATTAAGATGAAACTGAAGACCAAGTGTAAATTTTAAATAAAGGACCTCAAAATTCAAAAAGTGAATAGATGAGTGTCTGATAGTTGAAGATGAGTCATCTATTACATTGCTTTGGATTTCAGACTATCAGCACAAACAATAATGTGAGGAAAGAGATCTGAGGTAGAGAAAAATTGTACAGATTTCCAACAGGGGTAGGCCGTTTCATTTTAGGTTGAGGGGACCTCAGAACTAAGATATAAATTAGGAGTAAAAAGAAATGTGACATATGCATGGGTGCCTGAGAAGAAGGATTATTAAAATTTTTATGCAGATCCCAAGGAACCGAATGAGATTATTCAGAAAATAGCTATCAATCATCTATAAAAAATACAGTACTTTTGCCAGTGGATGCTAGTAGATATAAAAGTATTTTACTAATATAATGTAAAATATTAAAATATAACCTAAAATGATGATAAATTTTATTACCTTGATATGTTATAGCAGCAGTATTATTTGGTAACTGAGCTGCATCACTTAGCATAATACACAAAAATGGAACCCATTTTCAAGTACAGGAGTCATGGGGCTCTGCTCTCTTGATACTCTGCTTTCTTAGCTACGTACTTACATGCCAGTAGCATACCTGTGTCCTCACAGGATATCTCTATATTATACAGGGAGAAATCCATTTCTTCTCTTGTTCTATCCCATGCCTTTGGCAAGCCTGAGTAACTAGGCAGGGTTCAGGGACACTGAAGTGGAAGGGAGAGATTCCCCATTGCTCTTCAGACTGTCCTGGCAAAGTGCTGCCATGCCTGTGCTGCACAAAAGTCAAGAGCTGGTGTATTATATCTGCTACTTTTTCTTTCTTTCCCTTCCATGTTTTGGTCTCTAACACCTGCAACATAGTGAGGTAGAGGCTGGGCTTACTGGTGCCTGCAAATGTGTATGCTAGTTCCAGTTCCCTCTGTCCAGTCTTGACTGGCAGCGATGAATGGGTAGGTTTTTGCTGTGACCACGCAATGTTCTGCTGCCATGGCAGATGTCCATGGCTGGATTTGCCCACCATGCTGAAATCCAGTGGATCACTCACTGTATCACTGTTTCAGTCCTACTTACAAATATTCTGGAAGACCAGCTCATACAGTGCCTTCTAATATGAACAAACCTTTTTGCTTTTTAGTGTCAAACCCAATGTGTCAGAACTACAAAGCAGTATGCCTTTTGGACCTCTGTATGAAAAGTTAAAAAAATGAGCAGATACACTTACCACTCTTAGAAAATTAATTTTAATGAGCAGAATACTATGTTGCTCTCTGCCTCCTTAGGGAATTCTACTCAAAAGAAAAAGTAATCTTTTTTCTGGTCAAAATTACTACAGCAGGGAGTAGTTGCTGAATCATAGTCTCTAGTCTCACTGTAGTTGCTGTATACAACATTTTGTAGGCAATGAGAGGCTACCCCTGCCTTCCTGGGTTTGTTGCATAAACATACAGAAGTGGTATGTTGCTCTGCAGCAGGGCATGTCCTGCATTATAATACTTCCTTTTTATTATTGTGCAGAAACTGACTCTGTGTGTGTGTGTGTGTGTGTGTGTGTTTGTGTCAAGGTCCCATAACAGTTATGTGGTGACATTTTAAATTTAATTTTATCATTAAAAAAAATATATCAAAATTGAAACTTTTCTTACAAATGTACCAGTTCTGATGAAAATTTCACTGATGAGGATTGTTCTGGATACAGAATTGGATTTCTGGTCAAAAGAGGTTTAAGTCCTTTTCTTCTCTGCTCTTTTCTTCACATGAATGTCCAACACAGCAGGCTAGTTTAAGATGCTCTGGCAGTTTCCTGTTGGTGCTGTTCTGTTTTATATTTAACTGGAACAAGAACTAGCCAGTAGCTTATCTACTTAGCTAAAGAGTGAGTCTCTCCCACCCACACCGCAAGTAACTATTTGCAGGGAAAGATCAATTTCAGCAGGTGATACTGGGAAAGACCTACCCAAGCACAGTCAATAGTTTAGTGATATCCATCCGAGAGGACAGTAGGTGAGTGAAGGCCTRACGTGAACCTAGGAGAGCTGGGTCTCATTTATGTTCCAAGAGGCTGTGCTGTGTCCTGGACTGCTGACTGTGATGGGGAGTATGTATCTCTGGCTTTTTGCTTTTTATGAAAATGTTTCCCTGTGACATAGAACAAGAACATTTTTAAAGTTGAACAGTTTGTCAGGGTGGAAAAACAATTTCTTACTCAACTCTGATGACATATGTTTTTCTTGGAAGAAAGTGCACTAGTGCAATCTTATGTAAAATGTCAATATGATGTCCTTGTTATGGAACTGTTTTTACTGCAAGTTTAGCCTGAGTTATAATTGAATTAACTCAAGCAATAATAATCCCATGGCAAAGCATGAACACAGAGATGTGGCAGCCTTACACTTCTCCCCTCTAAGATTAAGAGCTTAAATGTTATTAGCAGTTGAATTTTCATCCATACACCTGGCAGTTCAGCTGAATTGAACTTGAATTGTTATTCAACTCAGATCAGAGATTTTTATGTGTAGATGAGAGTGCCAGAATTAAATTGTATTTAAAATGTATATTGATTGCAATGAAGGCAAGCATTTGTAGTAGAAATAAATTCATATTCTTGGGCTTATTCATAGAGACATGTATTTGTACGGATGTTTGGAATTCTACCCCACAGTGGAAATGGTTTTAAACTTCCACTCCTTCTTCTTTAATTTTTTCTCTGTCTTCTCTGTTTTGAATATTTAGGTATGAAAGTGCCTTTATAATTGTCACAGATGTCTTTAGTGGAACTCCCTATGTACTTCTACTGACACAGTAGCTTCTGTAGGCCTTTTCAATCAGCAGTTAGCATTTGGTTACTAGTCTGCAAGTTTTTTAAATAAATCTTGACTTACTAGAACTTACAAAAGAACCTTCCTGAAATTCTGATTTCCTTGTGTTTTATGCACTGTTTATGTTTCTTACATATAAACAATCTATATTTTTACAATTATGCACCATAACGTTTGTTCCTCTTTATCACTTCATAGAATATAAACATCTAACTTGATCTGAATTCCAGCTAATGTTTCAGCAAAAAAATAAAAAAAATAAAAAAAATACAGCCTAGTGTTTCCTGTCAGATTGCTGATAATTCTGTAGGAAATCAATTGCAAATGATTTCTCAGTCTGTCATTCTACACCAGCAGTGCACGAAGTCTTTCCAGATACAATTGTAGACATTTTATTTCCCTGTTGACCTGAGAATAAGAAATAGAACTGCCTTGCTTTGCTATTCCTCTCTAGAAATTCTTCTGAACCTATAGGTGCAAACAAAGATTCGTTGTTAGGGACTCTTYTCTCATATCCTTTGACTGAATGCTTCATAGGTGCCTGTTTACAAGAGAATACATTGGGAAACAAAGGCTACTTCATCATTTGCTGAACTAATTGATTTAAACTCCTTTAAGATAATAATTCCACCAAATTGGTCTTAAGGTATTTCAAAAGATTCTATACTTTGCTTAGCAGTATTGATAAATACTGACAAACATGCACAGGAAAAATAGCCCTAAATATACATTCATAATAAGGGCTTTCTAGTGATCTGTTTCAACTCAGGAAAGATATCTTGGTGTTATTGTGGATATTTCTCTGAAAAAAATCAACTCAATATTTAGCAGTTGTCAAAGAAGTCAAATGGAATATTAGGAATTATCAGAAAAGGAACAGAGAGCGAAGGAATTACCAGGAATCTGGTTAAAACCAAAAAGAGATATTTTTTGACACACAATATAATTAAATTGTAGAATTAAAAATTGCAAAATGTGAAAGATATTGATATAGACAGATTCAAAAAAAGGTGGATAAGTTCATGGAATTAACCATGACTTTCTATTGATGGCTGCAGTCCAAATGCAACCAATACCTAAGGAAATCTTAGAGCTGTTGATTGAAAGAAAGTAGTAGCTATCAAGGACAGTAGCTCTTAATCTTGCCCTGTTTCTAATGCAGTTTTCCTAAGCATCTCCTTTAAACTGTCGTCAGAGAGGATGGTGGGCTAGGTGTACTATTAATATTAACCTGTATGGCCATCCTTCCCTGGGCAGAACAAGACAAAGAAACTGTTGTGGTATCAAATATATCTGGTTTAGTGTAGCATTTAAGCTGGGTATTTATTCTGAATTCTGGATAGTGATTTTTTGGTGTGGATTGTTTACTATGGCATGTAAACAGAACATCCTGATAAAATTGAAGCCAGGGCTAGTAAGCAAAAAAGATCTCTAAACAGTGCTCCCACAGCAGTCTAATCTGTCTGAATTAAAAGGGCATGACTTCTGTACCTTGGGATATAGTTTCAATGAAGAATTCAGAAGCTGCATTAATGTACTTATTTGTAATGTAAAATGCAGAAACATCTTTCTCTTATAGCTTTTTGTGATAAAATGAAGCACATATAATATATACTTTGAAGCTATAGTCATGCCTCCAAAATTGCACATATTCAGGTTTAGTATTGTCCTGCTTATTATGTGATTTAGAAACAACTTGAAATGCAAGAGTTGTGTCTGAGGAACTAACATGAAGTGTTTCTTCCTTTTAGGCAATAGAATGATTGCTTCAAGGCAGCTCTGATCCCTGATCATAAACGTTCTAAAATAAAATTATACCTTTGAAAAGAGCTCTTGAAATTTAAGTTTTGKTCTGTACAAAATTCTCTCTCAAATTCCTTTACTTATAGTTTAACATCATGCAGGAATACTTGTTAACATATGGTATGGGAAAATGTCTAGTTACATTATTATAGAAGACTGTTTTGTTTTATTTTATTTTATTAGTTTGACTATCTCTGAATGTATTTTTCTCTGAGTAACTTTGGATATCATCTGCCCATTTAAACTCTGTCATTTTCTGTTTTTTACAGTTTGCTAAAATTTACAAAATTTTAAATTTTACAAAAGTAAATTTAATTTGCAAGTTCCTAGAGCAGGGTTGTTTTTTTTTTTTTTTTTTTGTCTGGCATACTTCATGCCTTGTTCCTTATTCAGAGATCTCAGGATGTTTTCATCATCCCAGCACAATAGCAAAGGGAGAAGTAACTGAGCCAGATTATGTCTAGATCAGAATCTATTGTTTCGTCCTATTAGTGCAACTAGAGGCCTCTGTTCGATGTAGTAATTCATCCTCTTATACCATTTTTCAGTATTACTCTTCTCTATAACTTTCTTCTGAATAATATGAGATTTTATTCTGTTTGGGCCCTATCCCTCTGAAATTTATTTTTCACAGAAGTTAGGAAGCTTATTATGTTATTCAGCTCCATTCACAGAGAGAGGATAAAGAACCATGTTAATCCAGAAACCAGCCTGTGAACAACTTGTAGTTTCACAACACTGGAAAAGATCCTTTGTGGGAAGTGTGATACTGCCTTCTACAGACTTTTGACAGGTAGTGTTATATGTCATCTGCATACAAAGAGAAGTAGAGAAACTACTTTGTTCAACTCAAGGAAGTTTCGCTCGGGTAAATTGCAAAACAGATCCCAGTAAAACTCACTTCTGGAAGAGAATCTGTAGCTTTTCTACTATGAAATGTTTCATTTGTCCAGGGAGCTAAGTTTCTAAGTTTCTATCAGATGTAATAGATGACTATGGAACTAGCCTCATTTATCCTTTCTTGCTGGAGTGAATATTTATACTATTTATTAATTCTTTCTTCAGCCAGACTTCAATGGAACATTCTGGTTTCTTGTCCTGGTGATGGAGATCTTGTCAAAGATTATTAGTTGTAGCAACAGAAGAGTTGGATCAACAGAAAGAGTATCTTATTCTAAGGAAAACTTTGAGGAGTGAGATTTTCTCAAATGTGTGAATGACCTTCAAAATTCAGTCATACAATTTTGGCACAATAACAAAGGTGGAAGCAGCTAACAAAGTACACGTCTGTAGTCAATGGCAAACAATATAAAACTTATTTCACTGAGATTTAAGCTAAAATATTTTACTTTGCATTTATGAGAAGCTAATAGTACCTCTGTGATCACTTGCTCTGTTTGATGAACAGTCATTTGTTGAATCATAGTAATAATGTTACAGTATACCTGCCTTCTTTCATAATTGCCACCTTATCTGCATTTCTGAGGTTATGTCTTTACTGCCAAAAAGAAAAAAACAAAAAGGAATAATTGATATCAAGTCCCTAATGAACACAAAGTGTTGATAAGTTTTTTCTTTGTGTCCCCTTTGTGTATCTTGATTAGTTACAGCAAGGTAAATTAGTAGAACCTTTTCTCCTTCATATCACCAGCTCGATGTGCAATACTTCTTTCAGTAGAGTCTGTGAAGAGCTGGAGGACGCACAGTTGAGGAATGAATCGGTTGAAAATGCTCATTCATTTCCATTGCTAATTATGTTTCTGCAAAAGACTGTATAAAATTCTATAATTTTACTTGTGGGTCATGTGAAAGTACTCACATATGTGTATTGTAARTGTTACCATTAAAAATTCAGTATTTCTCTCCATTACATACAGGAGTATCTGATATAAAATATGAGGTATATGTAACATATCCAAGGAGAAACCTGTAGGGTCTAGTGTTAATTTTCAGTGATGATTGTTTGACTATTTTGTGTTTATTAGTCTTGAACTGGAAATATCCTCTTACTGGATTCTTGTTTATATATTAGTTCCTGTAAAACATGTTATTGGTCAATGGATCTACCAGTTCTTCAATTTTTGTAAGAAATATTCATTCATTTATCTTTTTTGTTCAAAAACAAAGATACAAAGAGTTAAAGGAAAAGAAACCATACCAATTACTGGAAAGAAATCAACTTGGCATACTTTTTACATATGATAGAATTATAATAGTTGGATGGTTGGAAGACTACAGTCCAGAAGACTTGATATTAAAAATTGTTTGTGTAAAACTCCTTTATAAGAGAGGGCATGTAAGAAAGGTAAAAGCCTTATCTTATGCAAGGTGGGAAGGAAGACTTAATCCTATGAGGTCTTCATCCCAGTAAATTCTAACCAGACCCTTGAAGATGTACTAAAGGTGTTTTTAAATGTTGGAGAGCAGTATGTAAGTACAATGTAAATAGCTTTTTACAATTACTTATCTATGAAGTTAAGGAAGACTATCTTGGGTCCTGGAGTCTGGAGTTTACCAGAGGATTATCACATTTTCTTTAATATTAAGCTGGTTCAATGGCTAATATCTGCTACCTTCTCAGYATTCAACTGGAAAGGATTTGATTTTGCAAACTTGTGAATACCTAAACTTGAAAAACATCAAAATATATACTGAAAGCATAGTAAGGCTGAAGCTGGATTTTAGGTTGTGTGTCTGAATACAAGTGACCTTATGAGCTGCTAAATAACTGTTTTCTTGGAGGTGAAAACTAGGAGGTGAAGACTTCTGGGAAAAGGCTTATGCTCAGAGCTGTGTTTTGAGTAGCGTTCAGAAAGGCAAACTTCTCTTTTGGGAAACAAATAACAAGGAAGAACTTCTGTCCAGTACTTTGCTGTGGCAAAAACACACGTCATACAGTCATGCTCCATTATCAAGGTTGCCCAACATTTTTATTGATTTTGTTATGTATTTGTAATGCCACGGCCTTCATTCAGGACATTTTTTGAAATATCATTATTAATAAATATTCTTATTTTGAGATGTTGATAGGTCAATTAAAGCACAACTGTCCAGCCCTTGTGGTAGTCAAAGTACTTGTTGAAGCGCCCAGACAACAATTTAGCAACCAAAAGAAAAGTGCTGATCTTAGTTTTTTGTCAGTTTCCTCTTGTATGTCCCCGATTTCTTTCAGAAAGGTGCAAGTAATCCTAAATAAAGCATCTGCTTTAAAGCTTTCATTCATCCTGAAAGATCTGACATCTGTGATGCCACATAACTCTTTTCCTTATCAAAAGGAACTGAGGTAGTATTTGTCTATTTTGGGAAGTCTATTTTTTGCATGTTTTCATCTCAACTTCCTTCCATGCAGTTGAGGGCAGTCTACCGCAATACACTTAGCAGGGGAACTGCAGGAAACAGCAAACAAACAGATTAAAAAAAAAAGAAAAAAGATACCAAACAATAGGACCAGTGTGGGTGAGCCATTATCTCTTGATTTTTCAACTGCCAYTAAGAGGCTAAATCTTGTACAGCCATTTTGGGAACATTTGGATAAGTATGTCAGCAGCTGCTTGATACACATGTTCATAGTTCAGGTTTTGAATACCACAGGCTTTCAGATTATTTCTGAATGAGGTCCTCCTACACAATTGACGGTGCATCATCAAGCTGCAGTCAGTGTAGTTCTGCTTTAGTAAAGCCCACAAAACCTAGATCTGTATACCTGCTTTTCTTCATTATATGTGCAACAGAGAATTCAATACTGTTAGCGTAATCTCCCACATGAACTGATCTGAAATTTGAAACTGTGTATGACATCACTGTGATTCTGAATAACTTGCTTTGTTTTTTTCTTCTCAGTTTTGGCTTTTGGAATGATTTTTTTTTTTCTTTGCTGAGCATCTGTCTAACTGTAGACATCCTGTTAATCCCTTCAAAAAACTTGTACTGTCAGACAAATAGTCCCCTAAGATATAAAAAAGAGCTGGTAGGAAAAATTATGATTGAAGAAGTGCAGGGCCAGGAAAGCCTGTCTAATCAATCAACGCCTGGGCTGAGGACATTGAAAATGCATGGTCCTGAGGCTGGAGTCCTGTTTTTTTTACCTTTGGGAGAGATCTATCCAAGAATAAAGCTCAGGACTAAGGAGTCCCCACCTGAACTAGAGCTCAGATCATTGTGCTAAATTAAGGAGCCTAAAACCCCATGGAACTGGGGTTGGGAACCTGAAAGTCCTGTGATAGGTTCACAGGGTATCTTATTTCTCTATATTAATATGATTTATTTATTCTTGTGATGTTGGTAGGCTATCTGTGCTATTGGAATCCAAGTCATCTAATTTGTTCTCTTAGAATATGCATTATTGCAGTCGCTTAGGACTTCCCTTGCTTTCCAAGATTTATTGTTGTTAGCTGAGCTAAGGGAGACTCTGCCAACTTTTTTAGGACTTTTCTGTGGAAATCATTTGATCCGATGACTTAAAATTTTCTTCTTAGAAAATTACCTTTACTAATGGCCTAGAAAATACCTCCTCTTCATTTGCTCTGAATAAATAATTTTCTTCTTTCTAAATAGAAAGCAGAAATAAATAGGGCTACCTTTTGCGCCATTCTACCATCTCCATCTAATTAGCTGTACCATTACTAAGAATTGTACATTACTACCTTTTAACTTGTGCTGAGATACATAATCGCTTTTTAAATTGAAGAATTATTTCAAATTACTGGAAGAAAGATATAGCAACAGATTTATTCTGGCCATGTTTTAGAAGTTTTTCCACTAAAAATATTTGCATCATAGACAAAGGAGGGAAAGAATTGCCTGATTGTATAGAAGTTCATTTTATTTAGCTGTGAGATTAAGAGTATGACTCATCMTTGTTTTCTTTTTTTCATAGTGCAAATAATGAACAGCAATGAATCTAGTCACACTGAAATGCAACATTGAAATGGTGTGTGAATAGTATAGGTTCAGTTATTTTTTAATAAAAATTTTAAAAGAATCCAAGAACAAGAAAATTTTACTGATTTGATACAGTTTCCTTGACTTACATTTTCAAAGTATTAATATGGTCATTGGCGAAAAAGAAGTGGAAAATATATAGGGATGAAAAGTAGAGAATTGCCTGAAGGAAGGATGGTGTATTCAGTCTAGATCTAAAATAGCTATGCTAATAAACAATGCTAGTAGGTCTCATCAGACTCATAGCTGGACACAAATTATTATAGCAGTTCTTCAAGTATAGATGCTAAGGCATAGTGATGATGAGAAAGTTGGCAGCATAACGAAGGGTGTCTATAGTAAAGCTGAGGAGAGAATCAGATATTAATACTCTCAACCCAGCACCTGTTCTCTGTGACCCTTTATTACTGGCATTTAAAACAGAAAGGTACCCACCCACTGTCTGTTTATATGAACTATTTTGATACTGTAAGTTATCATAAATACTGCTATGTCAGCCTCTGGTAAAACATAAAATAATAAATCCTTCTTCCAAGTAAACATGTAAAACAAATACTTGGGCAGTTTGCCTGAAATATTTTGGTGCAAATGAGAGAATGAGTTTGTATAGAAGTAGGTAGAATTATTAGAGATGATTGTTTTCTGACTCAAGCCAACCCTTGAGCTGAGTCAAGAGGCTGTTCTGTAGGTGGGCTAGAAACAACCCCATCATTCTGTAGCAGAACCTATTTCCCTCATGTGTCAAACCTCCAGAATAAATTTCCAATGTGGCTTCTGGCTCTTTGGCACTTAGTGTGCCTCTGGGCTGCAAATAAACAAACTGGGGTGATCATTTTTACCTACTTTTTTAGCTACTGTCTTGATTAATTCTACTGTTGTGTGGGCACAAGGTATACAGTGACATGGTAATGCAAGGGCACACACAAGATTGAGAAGCTGTACTTTTTTTCCCAGTTGTGGACCACAGAACACAGTGCTGGCATGTCAAAGTTGTTAGTAGAGTGACAGCAGTGTTTGTTTTTAAGCACTTGGAAGTATCCTTATTTGTAATTGGAAGAGAGTGGATAAACGTCAGGATGTCAGTAGTCATTTAATCTATGTGACAAGATTGAGCAGTAGATGGGAAAGGATGGGAGGGTGTGTCAGGGTGTGTTGGTTATGGATGATTCAAGAGCAGTCAATATACAACCACTTTATTAGAGATGCACACTGTGATACTTCTAAAAGAAGGTTTTTCAAAGAAAAGCTAGGGTAGATGACAGACAGATAATCTTGTTAAGTCTGTTGAGAGGCCTTGCAGAGAAACTGCAACAAAAAGCAGGCCATATTTTGTGCTGAAGCTCTTTGCTTTTTGACTTCTCTTAGACTGTTTTTATTTTCTAGCACTCTTGTGATATGTGACTGACTTTTGTTCCTTAGATTACAATCAATTCTTGTTGCACAAAAGTCCATGCCTGCTAATGAGCAATTACTGATAAGAACTAACAAACGTACCTGCTAATTAGAAGGCTAGCAGACGATCTCATGAATAGTAACTTAGCCAGCTAATGATTCAGCATGCTAGCAGAGGGCCTTAAGGAAGAAATGAGATAAGGAGGCAGATACTTAAAATGACCCAAACTGAAGTCTGCCCTATACCATAAGAGCTGAAATAGGCTGCTTGGTATCTACAAGGATGTCAGGTCCTGGAAATCAATTAATTGTTTACAGGATGGGTATTAACAGAGAGTTTCTGAAACCCCTAACCTAAAAAAGAAAGCCTAAAATGTCCTATTGACTGATTACACTAACAAACACTTTACAGGAACTCTCTCTTCCTTGTGTACACTCTCCCATGTCAACAACAGAACTGTTTATTGGAGTTGTTTTGTTCTGATTAGGAATTATGATATTGGACCACGTTATGTAGCATGTCAGATACCTGCTGTTCCAAAACTTGGTTGTCGTTCTTGGTGGTTTTGTTGTAATAGCAGCATTTGGTGGTGTTATGCTTGCCCAACAATTCCACAGTGAAATATGTTTTTAAATTGCTTATAACTGAGGAAAGCCTTAATTGCAACCTTGGATAAAAGTATCTGTATAAGTTGTCTTTCTTAGGACAATTTTTTTCACAATTCTAACCCAAGATGCTTCAATTCTTAAACAGAATGAGGCTCTTTTCACTCATTAAAATTTGCCCGAAAACTTTCAAAATAACTTAACTCTCTCGCAACTTAGACCTTAGACTTGAGATTTGCCAGAGATGTATCTGTGCCATTCTTGTGAAAATTTGCCCAGAGACCATCAGAATATAAACTTTTGGAAAAAAAAATCTGATGATTCTGCCCTCAGGGAGCAGACCTGGGCATCCTGCACATCTTGAACATCTTGCATTTGCTTCTCTGTGGAGAAAGGGTGGAACAGGACATGACATGTATTCTTCCTCACCAAGAAGAAACTACATCCTACGCATGCTTTGCAACCTTTTGGATGGACATTTCTGCTATGTAAAGCCATGATACTTGCTTGCAAAACATAAAAGCAACTAGAGATGGGAACATGCTACAGGGTCTGGAAGAGAGGAGACAGTCTCGGAATGAAGCTGAGGAATGAAGCCAGTGTCAGTGTCACTCCTCATGGTGGTAATGAAAGAAAACTAAACATTACATGCAAAATTTTTCATAAAAATTATTAAGGTAGAAAGTCAAGCACTCAAAAATTAGGCAGTGCCAGAATTACCTTTGCAGGCTTCACTTGTGTCCTTTGTCCTTTATACTATACTATATATGGTATATATAGTATGATAGACTCTAATGACATGATCACATATTCTCTTAGGCAAGGCTTCTGCTTCACTAAACTTGTAGGCCAAAGCTGCTTGCAGGATCAGTAATGGTAACTATAGTCTTCTGCACATTTGCTGCAGAAGGTAAAAGATGTTTAGCAAATATGTTGGCAGATTTGAAGAGAAGGAAACAGTGGTCTGAAAGTTAAGATAATAGGCTCTTACCCTGGAGACAACTTCCTTCTACTCCTGATACTACTATGTAACACTAGCTAAATTGCTTAAAGAAAACTTGGTCACTTCCTGTTTTCGTTATTTTCTGAATGTCCACCATGAGCTTGTAGTGTTGCTTGTGGACGTGTTTAGCTATACTCCTTCAAATTAAAGTCAGAGAAAATATGCTTGATCATATTAAGAGCAAGCTAATGTCAAGTATTCTGAAACTCATATTTCCCAAATTGGTCATGCAACATTAGTGACTATTTTTCAGCTTATCTCATTGTGTTTCTGATTCTTGCATATAAAAAGGGAATAATGACATCCTTTTATCTTCTGTTGATTTTATGAAGATAAATCAATGCCTGTGAAGCACTTTGCTATTGTGATGATAAGCACCTAAGAAAAAGCCCATGAGGAAAAAAAATTGTGTGTTTGAGACAAGACTTGTGTAGCGTGTAGTAAGTAAAGCACGTAGTCACAGTTAACAATGAGGGGAAATCAAATATTAAATAGCTGCTCACTAAGTGAGAAGTGTCAGTTTTGTGCAATAAATAACACAAGGACCTTGGAGAAAAACTGTCCTGCTCCGTCTTTTCCACAAAGCTACACAAATCTAGCTGCTTGGCCTCTCTTTGACTTTCTCATAGTCCTTATAATGAGACAGATTCTGAGTCCAAAGACAAATGTCTTTGCCCTCAGCATGTTGTACTTCATTCTTACATACATGTACATTTATGGAGTCTCATTTGGACATTTCTTTGGAGACCTTTGCATCGTCAAATGTCTCTTACTCTGTATCAGTGTTTTCCTTAATATCTTAAGAAGCTTTCAGAGCTTCTAAAGTGATCTTAATTCTTTACTTATATTCTGGATTTCTCAAATATTCTGTCCTGCATTCACAACCTGTTTTTATTTTTTCCTTACTGTGGCAAATCTCTCTCTTAAAAGATCAAACTCTTACAAAATAGTGTTCTGAATTCCAGTCAGGAAATCTGGCCTGGATGAACAGACTGTTAGGTGGACAGAAAACTGGTTCCATTAGAAAAGGTGGAGATGGACGGCTCAACATCTGGCTGGGAACTGGTAATGGACATATCGCCATGGGGGATTGCTACTGGAGCCCATATTGTGTGATTGTAACATGTTGGCATTGTCAAGCTTTGCAGAAGCAAATGCTCAAGCTCTCTGACAGTAATCTGGATGATGGCACAGAGTGACAGCAAATATGGGAGCAAACTGCCAGCAAATGTGCAGATGACCCTCAGCAAGGGAGAGTACCTACATGCCAAATGGCAGAGGATCGGGCCAGCAGGAGCCCCATGGAGCTAAGACAGGAGAAGCGCAGGGTTTGGCACCTGGATGGATTCACCCGAAGCACTCACACAGGCCAGGGAGTGACTGGCTGGATCACATGCCTGCTGAAAAGGACTTAGGGGTTTCAATGGACTGCAGGGTGGATATGAGCCAACAGTGCGCTCTCATCGTGAATAAGGCAAGCTGCATGCCAAAGTGGCTGTGGCCATCAGGTCAAGGACACTGATGGCGGCCCAGGAAAGGGCAACCAAAATCGCTGGGGCCTAGAGCACAAGACCGATGAGGAGAGCTTGAGGAAGCTGAATTTATTTAGTCTGGTGTGGAGGAGAGGAAAGGCAACATAATAGGAGCCTGCAGCTACTTGAAAGGCAGTTGCAAAGGACAGTAAAGGTAAGCTTTTTCCAATAGTGGCACGCTATGTAACACGGGGCAATGGCTACTGATTATGGCGCAGGAGGATCAGGTTAAGCACCAGGAAAGCCTTTTCCTTTAGGAATGTGGTGCAGCACTGGAGCAGGTTACCCAGGGAGGCTGGGGAATGTCTGTCCTTGGAGGTTTTTGAGACTCAGAGAAAGCCATGGCTGATGCGATGTGGTGTTGATGACAGGACTGTCTTGAGCGGTAGGTTGGACAGGATGACTTGAAGAGGTCCCTTTCAAACAACATTTCTATGATTCTGCGAGTGAACATAATTCTTATTGCACCTACTAGCAAAATCAAATAAGGCAAAACCACTACTGTATTTTTTTTTTCCAAACAAAAAACAAATTTGATCAACCTTTCCTAGTTTTGAAATATGAGTGTTTGTACTTGAATAGGTGACCTGTTTTTCCACATATTGACTTAATTAGCCATTGTCTCTAATTGAAAAGTACATTACATACCAATCATTTGACCTCTGCAAGACTTGGCCTTAATATTGTGTTGGAATTCTTCCCTTCCCTTATAGCTTCCATATGCCATAGCCTTCTACTTTCATTTTTTCACGTAAGTCTAAAAGCAAGTTGTCCAGTGGGTTCACTTTCTCAACTCAGCAGTCTCATTCTGATTGAGCTGCAATTCACGGATTTTTATATTTTAAGAACTGCCAAAAAGTCAACTCTGTCAGTAATGAAGTGGATCAAATAACCTCATGTGAAAGATGATTTTTAGCTCTGATATCAATGTTTTCCATTTCCTGAGGGGCTATAATTAATTTCATTTTTATTTTTTAACTTATTCATCTGTCTTGAATATTCACAATGCACACACTTCAAATAAGAGCCTGAAGTTGTACTACTCCCTGGATGACTATAACACATTAATTCTTGTAGCATTTTTATAGTGATTGATATTGCTGTTGGTTTATTTCAGAGTGCATGCATTAATGCATACCATTTTATAATCCTTGGTTTTTTTAAAAATACATTACAGCTAGATTAAGAAAAATAGCTATATTATGAATTTAGATTTTCTGATTAAAGACTTAATTAGAAATAGTTTGCTCACAACAATGGCTAAAGCTCCAAATGTAAATTGAGTTTATTAATATTACTCATTGTGAAAGATGTTTCATTAATGGCTCTCCCTATATGCACAGAATAGATACACTGCCATCAAAGCTTTCCTTGCATGTGTGTCAAGCTTTCTTTATTTTGTATACTGAATATACCATACCACACCTGTGAACTCTAGCTTGACAGAAGCAAATACTCAATGTCGCAGTCTCAAGTGACACTACTGGGACTTTGAAGCCATTGATACCTGAACTAGATGGAACAGTATATACCTATATATGCTATATTCATAGTAATTAGTTTTGGTGTAGAAAATCTTTTGACTTACTCAGAACTCGGGYTTCTTCACGACAATGTCACCAAGTCTGTAGCTTCAGACAGTGGTGTCTGTACTGGGGAATTTATTAAGAAATGGTATGAAACTTCATATAAGACAAGGAGGAAAAAAATCATTTTTTTCTCATTATTACAAAAGGCTTCCCATAATATCTGTGATCTCAGAAAAGTAATTTTTTTGAGTTTTTTTTCTTAAAATGGTGATCAGATTGTTAGAAGTTCCAAAAATTTTTCAGAAGAATTTCCCCCCCACGGTTTAAATAAAAAAAAATAATGTTTACTAATGTTTACATTTGAGATTTCACTAGGGCTTGACCTTCAGAAGCTTTGATTATTTGCCATTTTGATGGACTACATTGGTAGTTTTAAGTAGTCATCACTGTTTGCATGAAATTGCTGTGTGCAAAGGAGAAAGGTGAGAGTTGGGACAGTTGGAGAAATTTTTTGAATAAGATTTAATGAGAGAATTCAAGCTGAATTTTCTCATGTTTTTAGTCCACAGGTGTATAGTTCCAAATCTTTGATTGCTGTTTATATTTTATTGTTACTGGTATTTGGAGTCTCACTCTCACTTGGACTCTCAAAATATAAACAAGTTGTAGGGAAGCAAGCATACTGTAGGACAGAAATTTGTCTAATATACAGAACTCTTTTGTTCCCCATCCAAGTATAAGTACATATTTTAGATAGCAGAGTGTCTTAATTTGTTTGTTTTTAAAGCCCCAGATCAACTAAACACTAGCAATGGTTCTCTTTCCATCTAGCTGTCTTAGGGTCCAACCACGTATTTTGCTTTCCCACAAATACGACTTTTTACTTCATTTTTTCTTTTTTTGCATCTTCTCAATAATTATAGTAAAGTCTAAATAATATGCCTAAGAAATTAAGCTATGAAAAGGAATAAAAAGCATTATCAAATTAACATTATGGGTATTCTTTTACATGAAAGGTGTTTTTTTGCCTCGATCACAGGTTTCAGAAGAAGCACTGCACCACAGCACTGAGGACGAAGACTTGATCCAGGGAATGGAGCCCTATCTTGTGCGGAGGTTATCATGCCGTAACATCCAGCTTCCACCTCTGGCTTTCAGGCAATTAGAACAGACTGACTGGGATAAAAAGAGTGATACTGAGACTAACCTAAGGCCCACAACTCTTCCACTGAGGATTCCTCCTCTGATTGCCATTACGTCTGCAGAGTCCAGCAGGTAAGGTCCAGCAATTTCTTCTTGATTTGGCTCCTGTATTTTCAGTGGTAGCAGGTGCAGAACAGCAGGTGCAGCTTCCAGGACAGAAGCCCCAAATAAAGCTGTGGAAGTCATTTTGTACAGTTTAGTAATATTGGTTAAAAATAGCAATAAAATTTATTTAATATCTAAATTTGGCTGCAACTCAATAATACTGCTTGTATACTTTTTGGTCATGTCCAAAAACAAGCACTGAGAAACATTTTCCCTGGGCATTACTAGTACTTCATATTCAGAAAATAAGAGTTATAGAGGTTACAGAAATTACCATTTTTTGGAGTATTATGATAAAGACAGGACTTGTACACAGAAAATATTTTCCATGATACAATTTAAAAACCAATTTCAAGGAATTGTGAGAAGATTTTGCCTGCTCCTGAATGTCTAAATTATTTATATTGTACATAGTTGAATGTATTTGGTTGTAGTGATTTTATTGCTGTTATTATAGTTTCCTCATATTACATCTGTGACTTCTTGCATCATGCATGTTTTCTAAAGTAACCTTTCCTGCTCTTTAATGTTTCTGATAATATCTTATTTTCTGTTGTTATTCCCCAAAATGTGAATTGTTTGGTATGAAATTGTGGCTAATAACGGTGAAGACACTGCAGCAACAGGGTGTGATACAAAACAGTAACTTGGGCACATATAGGGAAAATGAAAGATGGACATATGAAGAGCTGAAATTCAGGATTTAAGAACTTGTGGCTGTAATTTTAGAAAGATAGTGTATTCTGAAAACTGTAGGTGTGAAAAGAATGTATTGTGGGTGAGAAGCAAGCAAAAGTATTCATGGATCTTTTGCTATGGCAAAAAAGCATCTAATACTATGTTTAAATATAACATCACCTCCCAAATCTTATTCCCATGTGAATATCTTTGTTTCTGAAATAGGTGAGAGCACTGCTGGAAACATGCTTACAGAAACATTGACCACAGCCATAAAAGGATGTAAATATTTAGATATGGAAAAGATGTAACAATTTTTGAGGGATGAATAGAATGTCATTTAGTAAGTTTGATAGCTTGTTGTCTTGATCTGTTTTCTACCCGTGAAGGCTAGAGAGAAGATTATTCTGTGATCTGGAAGGAAAATAGGTGCAGGGGGACAGTTCACAGTTCAGGCCTTTCCAAACGTTTGAGTGTTTGACTTTGCAACTTCAATAGCATTTGTGATGCCCCATGTAAATAGTGTAACATACAGGAGGTATTCTGTGCTTTGGAGAGATTTTGTTGCTTTTTGTTCCTGATATGGCAGAAAGTCAGATAGCAGAATGAAAAAGAAATACTCCTGTCCTTTGAAAACATGAAGTGAAAATGTGATTATAGATTTCTGGAGACTGCGCTGTTTTCTAGGTTGGATTCAAACATGGACTAGTAAGACAGCTGGAAATGTATTCAAATAAATAACAAGCCCAGAACATACTGGTTATTATGGATAGCTGTCTGCTGTACTCAGGTAATGATGACTTTTGTGAGAGGCTTTTCTGTGTGTGGAACATACAGACATCTATTATCTATTGTGCACATTAGAGAGAACTTTTTATCTTGTCTATGCCTTTCATTCCTGTGGTTATTAGAATTTGTTCTGACACTGGACAAAACAAGATTTATCTACAAGTAAGCTTTATTTCTGACAGTGACAGAGAAACAGCAAATCTACAGATTGTTGGATGGAGATGCCAGGCTGTTGCCAGGTTGTTTAAACAAACAAACCAAAACTGAACACAACAGCAGAAATAATTATGATTTTGATGTTTCTTTGTAATATAAAATCTTTAGCTCTTATGATTCTTTCTTAGCTAAAGACCAATTATGCTGCTACAGGAAGAATATTGTTCAGGAAATTAAATTTCTCTAGATATTTAATGTCATTTTTCAGTTTTTAGCTCTCTTGAGCAGCTATGCATATCCCATTGAAATGATCTTAATGTCAGCCAAACAGCTGGAGAGAGCCATCCTTGCTACATAGGCTTCCTGTCTGTGTGAAAGAACGCATATTTTGGGCACCTATTATGTATGTGGAAATACAGCTTACCTCCCTAAGTCATTAAATTTATGGAAATATGCAACTGAGATAAGGACACCGAAGTGTCGTTGGAAGATAGGAGGATTCCTCTCTTCAGTGGATAGGTGGAGGTAGATTAGCTTTTGGGTCTTAGAAACAGATTTTAAGAAAGAAGAATTTCACCACTGAAAATATCTTAAATTGCAAATGTATGTTTTTGGAGGACAAATGCTAAACATCCCCAAGATGGCACTTTAAGGCATCTTACATTATGATTTAAGTGCCAGGATTGTACAAAACTCAAAACAATGACAGTGGACTTCTTTTTAAAAATAAAATATAGATTCTATTCCTAAGCACACACATACACACACACATCCTCTCTTTTTCTCACTCTTTTTATCTTTATGAAATCTCAGGATTGTTTCTGTTTTTTACACTGGCTTTGTACAGGGATGAACTACAATGATTTAAGCAGACCTGCTCTTAAAAGAAAGAAAGAAAGAAAGAAAGAAAAACAGAGTAGATGAAAGAAAACTAGAAAGCAAATGTTCAGTGGCATGCCTAATGTTTCTCTAAGTCTTTCTCAATTTGTAAATTCTTAGTCTTCAGGCTCTACAAAGACTCATCACAGTGACTTGTCTTTCCTTTTTCCCTTCTAATTTCTTTCCAAGCTTTTAGGATGGTTTTGACGCTGATTCTAAGTTTTGCATCCATATTAATCTGAGACGGTAATAAAATAATTGTTAAGATGAAGGATTTATAAGTCTTTTATTAAATTTTCGTATGCAAAGTTGCTATCAGGAGCTATGAAAACAAATGCATGCAATGATAGTTTGAGCCTCCTGCTGATAGTAACAGAGTTATATTTATTAAATGTAACAAATTGCCAGGCCTTCTATTTGGAAGATTAGAAACATGTAGGCGGTCGCTTTTGATATTTGAGTTCTTCCTTTAAATTTTTTAAAAATAAGCCATTTGTTTAGCCTGTATATATAATTTTAAACGTACTAGTATTATTTTAAGTTAGAATAGCAATATGTGGCTTATGCATGTGACCGCATGTTTTAAATTTTGTCAGTTTTCCTCAAATAACTAGTACTAAGTTTACCGGCAGTTTGATATAAGTAACACCTGTGATGTGGTTTAAGAAGGAATGCAGAGATAGGAAGGGAATGATAGCAGAATACTTCCACTTACCCCAGAGTAGATTTTTGCTATAGTAAGTATGGTACCAAAAATTTAATTTCTTCCTTCAGATGCTTAGATGTGGTTTAGAAAGACAATTGGTCAAGTCGATATGTTATGGTAGAATTAATTTGTCCACTTGTAAAGCTTCTTGAAATATGATGAAAGACTTTTCAATCACCTTTCTTACAGAAGCAATCTCTTTGCCTTGTTTAGCTCAGAGGAAGAGATGGAACAGAAAAAGATAGGATGGGATGTAGATACTGAGTTGGCTGGACCAGCATTAGCTGGACACTATGAAAGGCAATGGCATGTACACATACCCCACTCCGAACAGTGTACAGGCAGGGTGTGGGAAGGTGAGGTAGTCCTTTGTTTTCCCTTTAAAGATGGCATTTTCAGTGACAAAGGAGCGAACTACCACAGTTTCAGCAGTTCTTGTTGTGGTTCTTCCGTGCTCTTAATACATTTGTCTGATACAATATGATGGGAAATGTCATGTTAATTAGCTGTAAATTTCAGAAATGGAAGTGTATATCATGTACTTGGAGACCTCATTAAAAGGCTTACTAAAAAGAAAGTTATTTTGGAGTTGAGATGTGGTTAGGAAGACTTCTAGTACAAAATGTATAAAATAAATTGCTGAGTTTCACCTCATTACCTGTAATGAAGCATGTATAGGGTCTCTTCTTGCTGTGTATCCTATTCTTTGCTCAAACATTATTTGTGAGAGATTATTGTAATTGTACTACATAAGATATATTTTAAATTGCTTTTGTATTGCTTATGTACAACTAGAAGTGTATATATTAGTGAATTCATGAAACTCTTGGGAGCTACAAGAGTGACTTACATGACAGTTAATTTCTGAAGTATCTATTTTGCAATGTTCCTTCTCTCCCAGTTTATCAGTTGCTCCATAAATTAAGTTCATGGGGGAAAAATCTGTGGATTAGATAGGCTAGGCACTATCCTGCTTAAAAAGAAGCAATCAAAACTCTCTGCATTGGACTTCAGATTAAAAGTTGTTTTAAAATTATCTCTGATTTTTCTTCTGCCAATTGAAGATGCACTTTTATACTTAGTTTTTAATTATTGTAGATTGCAAACCACCCATTAAACTTTTTGTGTTCTGTTTTTGAGAGGAAATATTAGAAAATGGTATTAGAATCATCAGTGTAAGTTCAATACTATGGCAATAATAACTAACTACTAATTTTCAGACTAAATGTGTGTCAAGTTAAGTATCTCTTGCTCTCCCATTGTCTTCCTCCTCTCAGAGGAATACCTCAAAGACTAGATTTTGTCCTCTGTACTCATAGCAAGAAAACCTTTTTCAAATGTTAAACCATGGAAGTGTGTGAATCCTGAGCCATAATTTTGCTGTTTATTCACTTATACCAGGAAGGTGTTTTTAAAACAACAGCTAGAATTCTAAATTTTGATTATTCTTTTAAGGAACTGAGTGTTAGAGAGAGATGATGAAAACAAGGAGATTAGACCTTAGGAGAGTTACATGTAATAAAAATAAATACTGGGGAAACTGCTCTTCAGATTTATTTATTTACAACTCAGTAGGGTAGTATATGTAGTGAAAATAAGTGGGAGCTATGGTATACATAGTGCTGAAAGAGAGATGAAAGAACATATGATTTATTTTTAGACTCAGAATGATGATCTTTGGGCTGCCAAGCTGTAACTCTTCTCAGGCAACTTCTCATGGGTTTAGGCTGCTTTCAACAGCTGCTGTGTTCTCTGACTCACCTGCCAGTAAGAATAACGAACAATAACACAATAATTCTTAGCACTTCTATTGCTCATTTCTTTATTTTAAAAGCATCATAAACATGAGCTAATCTTCATGCTACCTTTGGGAGATCAGTTGGGGAGCAAGTACTATTATTTTCATTTTACATATAGGAAAGCTTGTTTTCAAAGGGATGGTGCAACTGGCCAAGGCTATAGAGCAAACCAGTGATAAAGCCATGAGCAGAACTCAAGAGCTTTTGGCTCCTGATTTTGTGTCTAAACTATACTACTTTCCAAAAAGCTGTTGGTGTAGCTTGCAAAAAAGATTTGGTGCCTCAAGGTTACTTCAACCTTAAACAATAAACTTAGTCAAAGAGAATTTTACTGACCTCATCTGAGAAGAAATTTGTTCTTAGTGGGAGTTAAATGCCTAACTGCTGTTATGCACCTGAACTCACAGTGAATCTAGGTTTCTATCACACTGACTGAGTCTCTTAGAATGCTATACGACTGTGGGGTCTGTTACAAAGAAAAGCATATTTAATTAGTATGGAAACCAAAACTGAGTCAGCGTGTAAGCTCCAATCTATCAGTGGGAAAAATCTATGGGAAACTGTGATGCTAAGTAGAAGTTAGAAGCCTTAATGTTTTGTGGAATCCAAGCCTTGACTTTGAAGAGAGTCTTCTCTGTGACCAACATTAACACTTCCCATGTAGCTGTACGTATTCTGGAATCATTTTGGAGAGCAACTTAAAAATAATTCTGTTCAAGATTTGCATCAACTAGGTGCTAGACAGAGATAAGGAAGTCATGAAGGTGGCAGAACCAGAACACTTGTATTCATTCTTAATATGTGTGGAAGACTTCAAACCCCACAATTACCTCCACCCCCATCCCCCTCCCAAAAGAATTACTTTAACTTATGCCTAGAATTGAGTTGAGGATTTAGATCTGATTCACTGGTAAACTGTAGAGGACTGCATCTACTGCATCCAGTCCAGTATTAACCATGCTGAAATCCTTTTTAAAATTCATAATTTTGATCAACTACTACAATTTCATTTGGCAGTGGTAAGATTTCTTTTTTTCAGTAATAAGAATGACTTCTTTGCACTTTAAGATCAGCAATATTAATATTGCATAGATTGGAAACAGACATTGCTGTAAATTGTGGATGAATAGTTTTTTGTGTGTATGTGTGCATGTATTTTCTAGATTAAGAAAAAAATCTACACTTATTATTTGTTTAAAATAAGCATTTAAAATATATCTTATGATTAAAAGTAACTATTTGAAAAATTTTAGAACATCGTATAGTTCTCTTTGGCTGTGGTGTTGTATAATTAGCAGATAAACTTGAGAAAAACTTTTAAAAAGCCAGATAACAGTGGATAGTAGTTTGAGCTGAGGTTATTTTGTTTTAGGTGTAGAACTTTGTATTTGCCTTTGCTGAATTTCATATGGTTCCTGTAATCCCATTCCTCCAGCTTGCCAAGGCTCTGTGAATGGCACCCCTCCAGTGTATAAAGTGCTCCCACCATTTTGGTGTCATCTGCAAACTCACTGAGGGTGCATTACATCTCACTGTCCAGATTGTTGATGAAGTTGTTAATCAGTCTTGACCCCTGTATTGACTCCTGGGGAATTCTGCTCTTACCTCGCTGCCACTCAGATTTGGAACCACTGCCCTCTACCCTTTGAGCCTGATGGTCCCACCAGTTTATTGCCCACCTTGTAGTCCATTCATCTAGTTCATATCTTTCTGGCTTGGCTATGAGGCTTCAATGGAAGACCATGCCACAAGCCTTGCTGCTGCTCTCTTGTCATTCACAGAGCCAGGAATTTCTTTATGAAAGGGAATCAGGCTCATCACACATGATTTGGCCTTGATAAATTCATGCTGACTGTTCCCAATCACCTTCCTGTCCTTCATGTGCTTTAAAATACCTTCCATGAGGACTTGCTCAATAATCTTTCCAGGGACTGAGATGAGGCTGAAGCAGCTTGTAGTTCCCGAGGTCCACTTGCTCCCCTCTTTAAAAATGGTCATACCATTAGCCTTTTTCTGGTCACTGGGGACCTCCCTGATCACCACAACCTTTCAAAGATAATAAATAGAACTTGGCCTCATAATGATATTGGCCAGATTTGTCATTGCCCTGAGATGTATCTCCCATGGTCCCATGAACTTGGATATGTCCAGTTTGCCTGAGTAGTCCCTAACTCCCCAAAGCAGTACCCTCCACTCCCCAAAACCTCGCTTCTAGACAGGACAACCTGGGAGGCCTGAGAGCAGACCTTACCAGTAAAGTAAGACGAAGAAGGGTTTGAGTGCTTCAGCTTTTTCCATGTCCTTCATCACTTCATTGCCTGCTCCATTCAGCAGCTGGCCCACATTTTTCTTTGTCTCCTTTTTGCTGTTGATGTATCTGTAGAAGCCCTTTTTGCTGCCCTTTATCTCCATTGCTATTTTCATCTCTAGCTGAGCTTTGACTTTACTATTTCCATCCCTAAAAGCCCAGGTGATGCTTCTGTATTCCTCCTTGGAAACTTGTCTCTGCTTCTAGTTCCTGTATGCATGCTTTTTGCATTTGAGCTCATTCAGAAGCTCTCTGCTCAGCCAAGCTGCCCCCTTGCTATTGTTTGTAGTCCTTAATCACATTTTTTCCAGCATACTACAGGGAAGTGAGTCACTGGCCTGTAGAAAGAGCTGATTGTGTAGGATTTTTATGATAAAATATTATTTTAATTTTCAATTATTATTACATTCTGGTATGCCTCCCATAAAAAGGAGGAATTTCCTATGTGACTAGAATCTCTTCACTCTGTTTTCCTGCTTTTGCATTCATATCGTTTGGTGCTATTGTGTGTTAAACAGTAAGAGACCGTCTTGTTTCATTGCTGATTTTATTGTAGGTATAAAGTGAGAGTTTGGTCATTTGCTGAGTGATCTCTTTAAATCATTTCTCCTGATAATTCTTCCTAGTCTAATGTATTTTTTTTTAATGACTCTAAGGTCATTCACACATTGCTCGCTCATGTGCTCAGATGATTGTTGATGCCGAGGCCCGCAGCTGCAGTGGCTCACCTTGCAGGGAAAGCTCGAAAAATAAAAGACTGCTTTGTAATTATACATGGTTGAAGTATGAGGTACGGGAAGGCAGGGAATTCACTGAGATAGGCTTTACTTTCTGTACCATGAGTGGAGGAGATATGGTGTTAATAGTTTTTAAAAGATGTATACCTTTCAGGCATTGTCAGTTTTGGCGCAGTTACTTACTTAGAAAAACAGTTATTCTGGTAAAATATTTCTGTGGGCAGTCAGCCAAACACAAGGCCACACACAATGTTTGATTTACTGTTGAAAATACAACGTAAAAAAGAAATGCTTAATAAAATAAGCTCTTAATATGTACTCTTTCATTATGCC
This sequence comes from Apteryx rowi, assembly GCF_003343035.1. Classification (NCBI taxonomy): domain Eukaryota; kingdom Metazoa; phylum Chordata; class Aves; order Apterygiformes; family Apterygidae; genus Apteryx; species Apteryx rowi. The sequence continues at coordinate 52,302 of NW_020450686.1, forward strand.
ATATTTGTGTCAATTTAGTGATGACAAAAGAAACCAGAAAACTAATCTAATTACAGGAATATATAGTGTTTTCCTTACAAGGATTTTTTCATGTTGGAAATTGTCTCTTCAGATTAGCTTCACTATTGAAGATATCTTGGGCTCTTTCTAATTTGCATTTCAATCATCCCTACAGCAACAGCTTATAAATACAAACAAGAAACACACTTGAATGTCACAGACACATAAAGCTGGGGGAAACATGGGAATTACTTCAAGAGAGTCATCCAGCCAGCAGCTGTGGGTGAATCCAGCCTATAGGACAATTGCATCCAAACTGTCTTGGCCTAGGAGGAAACAGTGAACAGTTAGAGGASAGCACAGAGCCCAGCAGCCCAAAGCTGCCACACGTGGCTGTGCACACCATGGTGCCTAGCATCTGAGCAGCCACTGCATCYCTAGGAGAGAAAATCAAAGTAGAAGCATATTAATCCTGCACATTTACATGACCCAGTCTCTCCCCAGTGCTGTGTGCATAGCTGCTGTTATGTAATCTGTTAATGCTGATTACATGCCATATTTTTTCTCATGGGTTCCTTTGCTAAATAAGTGCATAYGACAGGTGGTGCTCAGGCAAAGGATCTGGATTAGCAAATCAAGCTGTTGTCAGCATAGTCCTTGCCTTTCTTGCTTCAATACAATGATTCACAATTTTTTTTTCTAAGATGATCCTCATTGCCAGTCACCCCTCCTCTAAAAAGGCTGAAAGTGCTACTCATGACAMCACCACTCTCCTCAGTACCAAATTCAGCACAGAGCACAACTGACTGATACCTTATCTTTCCTTTGGTGTTATGCTTACCCTCCTGCTCTTCTCTTGGGTGCCAAGTCAGTCCCTCTCAAGGTCATGATAAATCATCCCATCCTGAAGCCTTTGCTAAGAGGAGAAACAGAATTCTTGCTCCTTTTTGACAGGATGCACATGATTCTGAAGCTTTCTTCCTCTGCTTTCTTGCATCCATTTGGGTCTACTTTCAGAAGATAAAGAACCAGACAAAGAAAGCCCAGGGAAAAACAGGAATGAGAAGAGCTCTAGAAAACATAACTTCTGAGTAAACTGTAATGTTTTAACATAAAGAAGAGAAAAAAAGGAAGACTGGGAGCCAACAAATATGTAAAAAGATGCTGGAAAGTGGTAACAACAATTTGCTCTTCATGTCAGTGGTAGATTAAACAAGCAGAAATGTGTTTAAATTACAGCAAACAACATTCAGATTAGGCAACTGGAAAACTTTCAAAAAGCACTAGATCACATTTGCAGGCAGATTTTCTAACTCTTTCTTACAGACATCCAATGATAATAATTTCCATAAACATTTGTCAAGACTAGTAAGGATAGTTGATCCTACCTGGGGTTAGATGTACTTGGTTGTCTCTTTCTCTTTCAGTTTRTCTAGAATTTAAAAACTAAAATGAAGCTATCTTAATGTAATTTCAAGGCATTAGTATTAGGGGTGCTGAATTTGCCCCCAGGTCCAACCAGTAATGAGGCTGAACATGTGTTCTCAGTAGGCACACACACAAACATTTGCAACACACACATACGCATACACATGCAAACACAAACAGCACCAACAGCCTCATCCGGTTCCCTCTTTGGCTGATCAAGAAGAAGGTCTGTTACGCCGTGTGGATCCCTCCAGTACCTGGCCGGAGACACTCAGTCTATTCAGTAGTTGGCACCTGGATCCCAGGTCTCCTCAGTTGCTGGTACCTGGACATATGAGCCCCCGAGGCTCACAGCCCCACTCCAGCTCCTGGTACAGCCCGCTGTGCCTAAACACGCACCTGCACACACACCCACACACCCACACCCGTGCGTCTCTCAGTCAGCACCAGACCTACGGTCCTTTGGGCAGTTGACCTGAACCCCTGATTCCTTTGGTAGCCAGCTCCTCCAGGTGCCTCACTCCCAGACACACACACACACACACACACACACACACACACCCCCCACACACACCCACACCCGCACCCCTGGCTTCCAAGCCACCTGACCTCCTCGCGGCTAGAGCAGCGTGATACTCGCTAGGGATCGCACACTGACTTACGTACCCTGCCGCGCTCCCGCTGCTGGCACCGCAGACACATGGACCCGAYGGGCCACGGTCTGACTCTGGGTGCTGACACTCAGACCTCCATACATACACATGCCCACAGAATAGAGCCCTCTCAGCCAGGAAAATGGTTAGAAATGGAGTTTAATGAGAAGACAGGACAGACTGCTGTGATCAGGTGCAGGGCACAGCCAGGCACGTGTACTGACCAGCAACCTGTTTACACCCAGCGGGCCCCTTTTGTGCCCTTATCCCTGTTTTTCCACACTTCTTAGTCCCCAAACCACCTTGATGCCTCCTTTTTCCTGCCTTTGGCTCCTCCTGTAAACATCCCAAAATAGGTCTTGTGCAGTCCCAAAATGTTCTTCTCTGCATCCCATAATGAGTCCCATTCCCCCAGGCAGTGACCCCCTCAGTCTGCCAGTGACTCACTGTGGTGGGTGGGTGTCCCTCCCAGTCCCCCTCCACCCCACCCCTTGGGCTGATGCTCCCCTGGAATGCAGCCCAGGAGGGGCTGATGCTGTGTGTCTCCGCTGGGGTTATTGGTTCCCGGCCTGCTGTCGCCTCTGTGCTGCTTCCTTTATGTGGAGATGAGTCTTCAACGGGCTGGTCGCTCTCCTGTGATGGGCCCGGGAGAAGCCAGGGCAGGGTGTTATTCATGTCCCCCTCACCTGCCCTGCTCTGGACTCCTTGTTGTGTATGGAGATTTTTATCATGTAACCTAACAATTAATATATAATTCATAACAAAATTGGAAGCTACTTTATAGCCTTAATACACTTAAAACACAGCTGTTTAAGGAAATCCTCTGAAGAGAACGTTGCTGGAGGTTAGGAGGGTACTTGGGAAAGTCTGACTTAGTAAGCATATCATCTGTGCTTGCCCAGTTCTTACTCTTTGTCTGGCGTCTGCTTATGGCCACTGCTGGTTGACAAGATGTTTGGCTAGGAAGACCCTTGATCTGACCGGGTATGGCCATTCTCATGTAAAATGGATTGTAAGAGTTTCTCTTCTTTTCTAGATGATTGTCTTCTGTTTGTAATATGTATTGCTTCAACTTGTCTCCGCAGAATTTTCATCTGTTTTGAGATGGTAATTGTAACTTTACTCATAAAGTTATAGTTGTACCTAAGCATATGAGCAGTTGGGCCTTCATTTGTTTTATAGTTTGAAGTGTCTCCTATTGCTTATGCAATACAATTTCTTATAATGTCAAAACATTTAATTTAAAATGTACATAAAATACTGCTACTTAGGCATGTCACAATAACAGAAAAATATAATTCTTCAGTTGTCCATATATTTGCATTAACAGAGTTTATCTATAATGTTTGTTTTTATTTATTTGCTATGTTACACAGAAGTAATCAGCAATATATTTTACACAACTTGGGTGTAAATGTTAATTACTGATGACATAAATCATATCTAGAAAGAAGCAAATAATATATTCCTCTTTAATAGTAATATTAAACAATATGGTCCTGTTTATTTTTTCTTGTATTTTCCTGTTATGCATGTAACTAGATTGGGTGAGTACATTTTTCCAGTAGTATTTCAAATTATTATCAAATGATATTAATGCAGTTAATGCAGATTCCATATCTCACTTTGGAATTTGAACATTTAGTGCCTCTAAGAGTTGCTGTTTAAATACTGTGCAATATCACTTCCAAACATAGATAGAATGTTTTAGATAGTGTGAATAAGGCCTTCCTGCCTTGTGCAGGAACACACACTGTTGGGATAGAATGAACATTTTATAATGCAATAGTTTTGTCAAAATGTGATTTCATCAAATTACAGCAGTTTCAGATAAAATTTTATTTAAAGAAAAAGGTATTTTATATTCTTACAGATGGAACTTTTTTCTCTCTCTTCACTTTGGAATAAGTTTTTGATTTGAAAAATATAGTTTCTTATTAAATAGAAAGCTCAAAAGCAGAATGTAAGATTTGAATTTACTGAGATGATACTAAGGTTCCTATAAACAAATTTTAAGAGAAGAAAATCACACAACAGACAATTAATGATATGCCAGATTGGAATACAGGKGAATAACTGTGATTTTCTGGAAACAGGAGAAAGTTGATTTCTTCACAGTTGTAATCAAGATGACATTTTGAAATGATCAAGCATGGAAAGTGATTTTCACATTGCATGTTTTACATTAGCTGTACTCTGTAAGAACAGGCTGTTAACTGCATTCACTTATTAACAGACTTTCTTCTTCTGTTTCTGGTCTAAGCCTCCAAACTTTCTTCTGATTCTTTTAATCAGCCTAATTACAGTTTTTCCTTTCACTTTAGATGAAAGATAGACAATAACCCTCTGAGAAGTAAACAGATCAGATCCTCTTGGCAATTAAATACACCAAAATTTTTGCTTTCCTTAAACATGGTCTTCTTTGAAAGAAATAACATCTATAAAATGAGGATGATAAGAAAGCGCTTCACAATTAGCTTGCAAAAGTATACTGGCAGATGAATTTTTAATTTTTGTTGAATCAAAGAAAATAGAATAGCCAAAGACTGAAAGGCTGCAATTGTGGGTTTACCCCTTTCCCAACATTAAACCAATTTTATGAGCTTGTAGCTTGAACTTCTGAGTACCAGAGTAAAAACATTTGCCTTACCAGTTGATCCCCTCCACCTGCTAGAGAAAGATCTGGTTCACTATTATTAGTTTCAACAAAATACATTTCTGAGCAATCCAAGTAAAGGCTACGTAAAGGTCTCATTCTGTTATCTCTTCCAATATCTCTTCTCAACTGTAATTTTTTTTAAATCAAAAGTAACTCTAGTGTTTTTCTGGTATAGGTGACAGGGTGATTAGAAGCATGAGTTTGAAATGTGGGCACGAGTGGCTGCAGAATCTCACAGACTGTACAGTAAAAGGTTTCATTATGACAATCTATGGCCTTATCAGGTCTAACATGTTAGACATGTCTACATATCCCTAACCTGAAGGGACAGAAAATAAATATATGGAGATAAAATAGTTTTGATAGTTATGTATGATCTGAATTTCATTGAACATGCAAAAATGGAGATACTTAATTCTACAACATAACAGGTTAATCACTTGCACTATCGTTATCAATCCTCATGCCCTCATTAGTGCATAATCTTCTGTGACTTTCCCTATAAAAATAAATTAGAACAAAAAATAATCCAAAGAATGGAGATGTGTGAGCATGGATGAACATCCTGGGGATATTTAAAAAGCTGTATGACATTTGTTAACATAAAAGCATTATATAAATGCCCATGTGTCATCAGGTTTGTACCTCTAAGCCTCTAAAACCTTTATCTTCAAATCATAAAAATATGGAGTCTGGGCAGAAAAAGACCTGTTGGCTCCCCAGTTTCGTCTTCCTAACATTGCCAATTACTTTCTGTAGTGTGGGTTATCTTACACTCAGACAATAGAACTTTTATGATGTCTAAAACTTTGTCTGAAAAGTTTGAGGGGGGTTGTGTTTTTTTTATTATTGCAACCTTTCTGCAACATTTCCTTCCTTAGTTTCCTTCTATTACTCTGCCTTAGTTCATGTCCTTTCTCCTCCAGGTGTTTACATCTTTCTGATACTTGCAGGTATTTATTATAACCTCTATTACTCTACAAAACATCTATTAGTCACAAACATTTTGCCTTTCTTGGTCTGTCAGAGTGTAAGTTAGTTTTTCTTCAACCACCTTATCATTTTTGTCACTATGTCTCATCATCACTATGTCTCATCTTTAGTGGAAGACCTGAATTTAATGTGTTTTAGAATTATCACCCTGGGCACATATATGATTGATAGGGAACACTGAATAGAAGAAGGTATCAAGTAGCTTGCATTATATTCAGCACAGTGGTTTTCTGAGCCATTTTATGACAGTGGAATTATAGAAACTTTTATGCAATTCTGGAAAAAGAATTGTCAGTTTTTTGTTGTGTAACTCTTAAATGCAGGTGTGAATAGTGTATTTTTTTTTCTTATATACAGAGAACTACTGTGAGAGACTTCAATAATCAATAGTAAATTTTGATGTCATACTAATAATTTTCCTCAGTCAAAGGCCTAATCTGATTCTCTAATCGCAAAAGTAAAATGTATAAAAAACCCCTTAGCCCTAAATGACTCTGAGATGCTTCATTTACCATGTATGTGTGAATCAGTAGCAATTATTCCTCTTCATCAAATGCAAATGTGTAATTGTGCTTTTTGATTCACAGATTAATTGATATAAACTTGGACAATAACTATGGTTTTATCATCTTTATGTTTGATGCTAAAACTTCTTCAAATAGAATATATTTGCAAAGCCTGATCCTTCTGCACATAGAGACAGTGGCAAAATCCCACTTAATTAAATTGGGGCAGGATGCGGCCTACACAGACATGCTAAAAGCTGTGTGGGAGATTAATGTAAAGTCATCAGCAGTCTGGGGTTTCCTCTGGAGACTGCTCTGTAAATTTACCCTTAATTGAAAAGAGAGAAAAAAAATACCGTGATTTTAAGAGTTTCTCTGTTAAGTATAAATGACATGTTAGCCTAAAGTAAATAACAGCAAGTATTAAAACCTTCTAGAATTATAAAATTTTTATTCTAGTAATGGAGGAAATCACCAAAAATGAAGGAGGTACAGGAAAGACCTTTAAAATCCCAGTATTAAGATAATCATAAAATAAGCAGTGCTGATTTCCCTGATAGTTTAAAAATCTGTAAGCTATTCATTATGATACTTGTATTTCAGATGATTGTCATTGATTTGCTGCGTAAATCAGAGCCTAGCTGTACTCTGTCATACTTTTTGGAGAATAATTATATAAAATGAAGTAGAAGATACCAGCTTGAAAAACAGCTACATCATTGCAGATGAATATACTCTAAAGTTAGGTAATTCCTGTGAACACTAGTTAGTACTAGATTCATGTTAGAAGCTTTTTTGTGGTTCTGCTTACCTCCCCTTTCTGGGTTTTTCTTCTTGCCACATGCCTTACTGAGCAGTAGAACTGTGATGGTTGTGCTTCGGGGGAGTTCTGTGACAGCCTTGAATAGAACCCAAGTGTCCTGAGTCCCAGTTCAAATGTAAGTGGCATTTCAGTTACATAGGGAGTTGAAGCTCCGTTATTCCTTTGATACTCYTGGAAATACAGCGCTTGCACTTGCACAATGCATGCTGATATATGTGCAATCTGATTTTTCCAAGGAAGGTGAGGAAATGCTAGGAGTTGGTAGATGTAGTTTTCCCTAGATTTGAGGACAGTCATTCCAATATTGGGTTATTTTGCCTATCTTTGAGACATCCTGAGTCTGGAAAAGAACTGTCAAAATGGGATCACGAATGAGGGCAATCTACCAAAGACCAAATAAAGAGGAATAATAGACCTTCTAGGCTGGAAAAGTGAACACCTGACACTAACCTCTCCAAGATATTTTATAAGGATTGCGTGAGAGTAGCTCAARATAATCAATATAGTATAGTCAGAGAACATTTATTTCAATAATAATTCAATAATTGAGTAATAATTGAAATATATGAAATAACTGAAATACAACTGTAGAAGTTGTAATTTTCTAAGAACACTTAAGGTTTCTGCCTGTTTGCTTGGATATGTTCCACAGACAGCTAAGTACCTCAGAGAGATTTGAGCCAGGAACCTTTTAATTCAAATTCAGACCTTTGGAAAGCTGCACTGCAATGGACAATACAACATTTTTTTTTCACTCTCAGACTGGCAGCATATTCAGTAAACAAAATTTGTACAGCCTCTAGAATGCTTTCTAATTAGCCCTGATGGTAACATGGACAAAACAGAAGTCATTATATTCCTGGTAGTCCTGTAACACGATAGTAACTGCTTCTGTCTTTTTGTACCAACTCATGAGAAGCTATTGGTGTTACAGTGAGAGGAGCTGTTTTGGGTGCTCCCTTTTGGCTTTGATTCCTATGTAGAAATCCAATAATAAGAARTCTTTGCTGACCATTGGTACGGTTCTCGGAGGACTGTAGGACTGGCAGCTTTTAACACAGGGGATTCAATGGGTGTTACCTGATTTGTTTAACTATAAATTAGAATAACTTAAATATATGCATATATATATAGCTTAGAATTCCCTACACTCCACAGAAAAATCTGAAGGTATCTGGAGAAATCTTTTCACCCTACATAACACAGAAGGAGTTGAATTTATAAGCCAAGATTAACTGTGGTAATTGCTTTGCCAAGAGGTACAGTCAGACAAGCAGAGAAATCATGTGGACAAGCTATACTACCAGTTTTCCACCTGGTGTCAAGGCTAATAAAATGTCCATAGAGTATTACTGAAGTAATGGTGATGAGAATAAATAAATGATGCAGTTAAAATTGTTTAAATTATCATAATTCCTCTTTGGTATAGTATTTCCTATAGGAAAGATCGAGACTTGTGTCATGCTATATAGCTGCATAGCTACTAAGACATGTCTATTATATGATGTACTTAACTAACAGTTAAGAGGGCTTGTCACTATTGTTAACCTATTAAGAAAGCAACAAGCTGTAGAAAAGGTAGCATGGATAAAAGAAAACAAGGCAGGAATACTGTTGTTACCAGCAGAGTAAYGTAAGACTATGAACTAAGAACATCAGCTTCACTTTGGATGTGAAGGATGTGGTGTGTTTATCTTTTCTTGCTGATTGCGACTGAATCAGCCTTCCCAACTTTTTTGTATTTATGACAGCATTTACTGTCAGCAATTATTTCCGTAATTAAAGCAGTAAGTGGATTATGATTTCTCACCCAGGACTGTATCTTAGTCAGAGAAATCAAAAAGTATTGAACTACAGTTGGTGGTTTTCACTTCAGCATTAAATGAATATTAGCTATCTGTCAGGAATAAGATTGAAACCAGATTATTTCATTGCTTAAATGATCAGTGGCACTCAAAGTCCTGATTCCCTGAAGTATGAGCTGTTTTCTTGCTTGCAGAATATTACAATATTCAATGCTTTCTACAAGAATGTAGATTACATAGATTTGGGGGAAAGTATTCAGGACCAACTTTTTATGTGTACAGGAATCTGCTGTCCGTGAGCACCCTACTGATACTGAATACATGAACGTTTCTTTCTTTGGAGGACTCCCTTAAAAAAAAACATAAAGACCCACAACCCCCAAGCCTGACAAAAATGCAAAGATAAAATCTCCTAGGTGTTCCCCATGAATCCTGATATGCTTCAGATGATAGCTGCGAGGCACTGACAGCTTCTGCTATCTAAACCCATCTTTACCCCTTTTCAAGTACAAGTTTAATATGTCCTGATTGCGTTGGGCCATGTTGATGGGAGCAGCACGTAGTCACACTGCTCTAAAAAAGGCAGTAATTCCTGAAACTAATATTCATGCCTCTGTAAAGCTCTTGTCCATGACTTAGAGAGGCAGTAGCTTGGCAGTGCTTTGGTGAATGCTGACCTGAGAAACAGACCATTGGGAATGGCGTCCGAGTTCCTCGTCTTTGTGCATTGCCGCCTTGGGCAGACACAGGCTGGCTAGCATCCCTATAGGCGTTTGAACCCTGGAAATATCAAGCAGAAAATCAGCTTCTATTTTTTTAAAAAAAGTGAAAAATGAGTTTTTAATCACTTACTCTTTATTTCTCTCTTTTGACTTGAAAATACTGATGAGAGGAAAGAGAAGATTAAAGACAATTATCTGGACACTAGCTGGAGTAATGAAATAGTATCAAAGCATTCCACCATTTTTCTAAAATATGTAACTGGAAAAAAATTGCATTTTACTATGTAAACAGTTGCCTAACTCTGGGATCTTTCACATTTGTCTCTGGAGGGCAGTACTCCTTATGAAAGTGATTCACTTGACAAATGTGAGAGAATTTTCAGCCAATGAATTTCGTATTATCAGAGTATAACTAAAATTGATATATTATACAGGCTAGGGGCAAATATTGCAATTCAAATAAGGTTCACTTGTAGCTCAAAAATGGGCTTAGCAATCCAACTTTCAGTGAAGATAGCAGAAAAACCTCTTAGTGGTTCTAGCTGGAGGACCATCAAACCAAAATAAGCTAAGCCCAGCAAATGAAGTCATTACCACCAGGATATTTTCTGCAAGCATGAGAGGCGCAAGTAACAAATGACAATTTTGATAAATAACATTTTAAAACTTTTTTTATATCTCAAGTTAATATCTTTCAATAAAGACCTTTAATTTTGAGCGTTACAGATGGGAAATTAAATTGGCAATATTCACACTCACACACAGTAATGAATGTTACTTTCTCCTCTGTCCTTCATTTAAATAATAAGTAATCCACTGACATGCCAAATTACATTTTACTATTCAAACTGTTAATATTTTTGATTCACGAAAAGCAAGTAATTAAGAAACTTTTTACTGGAAATATAATTTGTTAAGATAATTTACAGCTATGATTTATTCGTCTAAAAATCATTTATTGAGAAAACAACTGATACTGATTCCTAACTTTCTAATTAAAAAATATGTAGTTTCTGCTATGCTGGAGATTTCCACACTGTAACTAGGTTCAATGCATTATATTTTTAAATTTTAGTCTGTGTCTGACAAAATTAAGATTAGGTACATGTTAATTAAGCTCTCCAATAATTGAAAAATATTATACAGGAGAATGTAATTTTATTTTTAATGCTGTTTCCAAGAAGGAAATGAACTCTATTATTTATTCTAACAACAATGGATGCATCTATTACTTTACTAAAAAAATAAAAAGAGTTCAGAAATATTTTTAAGAGGTTTTGAGAGCAATTAACTGAAACCTATTCGTGTGAGCCTTCCATCCATTCTCTTTCTTACTACCTGGAATCAATCAACCAAAACTGCTGTTGAGAGCTTCTTGCAAAGAGACTGCTTTATAGCTTGTTATCAAAGCGTTCTTACTTTTACCCTCTATCTTGCTTGAAAAAGTTGCAGAAACTGTTAAAGCTTATAGGAGACTCTTAAGGAATAAGGGTATGTTCAGAGAAAAGTATCTACTTAAAACACAGTTATTTCAAGGTTAGCCCTATCAAAAATATTGGTTCAATGGAATACCTAGTAGCTTTTTAAAAATCTCTTTAAGAGAACTTAAATAATGGAAATATTTTGGATGTGAGGAGTTTGAGTAATCCAAACATTCATTAGAAATTATGAAACTAATTAAGACAATCACTAGCAAGCTTTAGATATCATTTGAATAATAAAGAGCAGCCCAAAAATTATAATACCCAGTTGCAAATAAATATATTATCCAGCCTTGTCAAAAACCTCAGTCTTTACACATTAGAATTAGGTGAAATATTACTATGGAAAGTCTTATATATTTTAGGAAAAAATGGAAGAAGGGACATTTTTAGAAAAATGTTTTCATCAGAAATGAAACATGTTAATGCTCGGATTCATGAGGGAGACCCTCCCCACCCCCCTACCACCGCCCTCTTTATAAAAACTGCATTMATGTTCTGGGGGGAAAGCTGGGGAGGAATTATTTCCAGCCAAAGCAAATGCAAAGCCCACTGAGCTCTGTGAAGAGAACCAGCCCAGGCCCTTGTCTCCTGCAAAAGCTCTCCCGTGTTTTAGTGGGCATTGATCTGGCTAAGGCAGAAGACAAATGCTTAGTCAACCCAAGTATAAATAGTTACAAATCCCTTCCAGTGGGGTTTTACTAGGAAATGATTGAGTTGTAATATTTACACTGGCACTGAGGAACATGGCTATATTTCTTTTCTGTATACCTTTACATATGCTTGTCAGGTGGCGACAGCGATAATTTAGCAGGGAGCGGAGAGGGGACAGTGCATGAATGAGATGGGGCCATGGTGAATCAGATCACCTAAAAGCTCATGCTATGATGCTGAGTGCAATGAGGGGAAGGGCAGGAAAGGTTAATTCCTTTTAAACTTCAATCTCATAGAAAGYTGGCATATGTTTATTTTTAAGAAATGGACTTCTGATTTTAGGGAATGATGTGGCAAACTTATTGTAGCAGGTGTATACAGGTTAGCCTTAGTATTGAAGCACAGTTTAATGTAGTGGTGCAAACTCAGTATATGCAGGCCATTTTTATGGTTAATTTGCTGAGGTTGGAAAAGAAACTGCTTTCTGTGTAGGAAAAATACTGCTTTTCTAAAAGAAAATTCAAGTACAATATCTTTTCTATGAAGACCACTCCACCTAATTACTTTTCAGCTATTCAGCTTTTGAATGTTGTTCTTGAATTTTCTGGCAACTTATTCAAGAGATTGGTGAAAACTTGAAATCATGCAAAACTCATCTGACTTGCAGTTTAGTTAAGCACTTTTTTAAAACATTTCTCATCAGGGTGTATGTTAAGCTAGTACAATTTCATGGTTTTTCACTGAGATCCGAGTGAAACTCACTACGGTTGAATAAGCTTTGCTTTTAACTTCTGGTTTTCTTTTTTATGGAACTCAGGAATGAAGCGCTCCTAAATCACTGCAAACTGAATTCACTATGTTTCATACAAGGGTACCATTAATAAAATAGCATGGCTGCCACCCACGTTCCTTTGCTTGAAGTGAGCAGATCAATAGTTCAACTGATAAGGTGGAAAATAAATTGGAGAAGTACCTTTATCGGTCAGACCTTTTTCAGAATGGGCTAGACTTTCACTTTGTGATTTTTCCAGATAAATGGATGACGTGTAGCTGTGTTATTCAGGAGCTGTTTGGGAAASAGAGTTCAAATCGGAGCAGTGCTATCCCCTATGGCTACAGAATTAAGCAGCTCGGCAGCGCCTGTCTCTGGGAGTATGCTTCGTTTAGTCTGCCTGTATGGGTACGGTGAGACGAAGAGGAAGTGGGAAGAGCACTGACTGCTAAATCCCTCCTCTCTTGCTCCTGTGCTGTCCAGCTGGGAAAGTAATACCTCTGTTGCTGTTGTTTCCTCCTCCAGCTGCAAATCAAGGCAGGCAAGGGAATGTTTTTAAGATCTGTCCCCTTTTACATTCAGTAATTATATAGTGCTAGAGGGAATCAAGCTTGTGATTTTTAGTTTGCTTCTGAGCTAGACTGAGCCTTTGCTCTTTACTCCAAGTAGGAGGTAACATGAGATTGTGATCTTAGTGGGTGCGAAATGCCTTTCCTCTCAGTCAGCTCATGAGTAGAGCTCTGCATCAGGTTGGTGGCATGGCAGCCAAGGCTTTAGCTCTGTCTGTCTGGGTACCTGCAGTATCGAACACATGAAGTATTAAACACACTGTTCCTCAGATTTTAGATTAGCTGGGTAAGAGAAGAGGAATAGCTGTGTGTGTTAGGATATTTCTCTTTGTGTGGCTGGCTTGTGATGAATGGAGTTTCCAGGAGTGAACTCAGTGCTTTAATATACAGAACAAGCATACAAACTGTACAGCAAAGACTGTGCTCTTGCACTAGAGATTTTGATGTGTTCAGAGAAACATCCTTTTAGCACACATATTCTCTGCAAAAGAATTGTGTGCTCACCAGGAACGGTTAACTTTGCTTGTGTGCACATTTTAAAAGCCATGCAGTAGTCTGTATTGTAGTAAAAGTTTTAAATGGATGTGATTTATATTTTACTTTACACTAAAGATTATTTTGGTATTTATACCACATCCATTTTAAGAAAAACAGATCTTTGAATTAAATGTGACTGAACACAGATAAGGTTTGAATAACATGCAAAAATGTCTGGCATATATAGGATAAAAAATTAAGTATTTGCATTATGCTTAATTATAGAGGACACTGCATTGGACAGCTAATAAAATTACAATTTTTTTCTTCCAGACTGGAAGTGTTATTTCCTCACCTACAAACTGTATCCAAAATGTAAGTCCCCAGGTAGCTGTCTGAAGGAAGATYTTTCTATAAACAGGAAAAACAATGTACCTAACAGGTGATAAGCTTCAACCTGCATAACTATGCCGCTTTAGATTATTCCCTTTTTTATCACAGTAACAGTAATTTTAATAGAATTAAATTATGAAGTCTTTCCATAATTTACAAAAGGCATTCAACAAAAAGCTATTGATTATTAATTTTTCTCTTCAACAGGATTTCAGAATGTATATTGAAACTGATGCTTTGCTTTTACCATAACTGTCCTGTTGTTTGCAATTGTAAATAAGTTCATGATTAATGTAAATGTATTCTACAATTGGATTATAAGAGACTTGTACTGATATGTTCTTCTACTATTTTCTTTTGCTATGATTTATAGTTCTACATCTAACAACATCTTTTATATTTAATCAGACCTCTACTTTCTAAAGCACTCACTTTTTTTCTCTTCAATAATTCATGTTTTCAATTGTTTTATATAATGATGATCTACTGAATCCCTTTTCCATTTCTAGCAGCAGGAATGTGTTTCTGCTTCATGAGTCAGACATGATAAAAAGATTGATATGAACAGTTAGTTTACTGACTGGCCACTGTATCTGAAATTCAAGCTTATTGGACTTTAAAGGACTTAGTGAAACTTTATGGTTGTATGTAAAATATGGTACAGTTTCTTAAGTGCTATTGCGCTGAACCATAACAGGATTAAAATCGGTGCTGTAGTCAGTGGTAAATATCAGTAAACAAAATCTACTGCCCTCTGACTTGGGTGTTTTAGTATTGGTTCATTTCTTGTACACACACTCCAAGTGAGCTTGTCCCACCTTACTTACCATTACTTACAAGGTGTAAAACAACTATAGAAGTATCTTTGACATGGAATGGGTGGATATTATTTGCTTCCTAATTAAATTAATTTATGTTTCCTTTTCTGATCTCATTATGCTTGTTATTTCTTTATACATTGACCTTCGAAGTTATATTTTTTGTCTCAATTTTGAACCATTTCTACTGCACTTAGATAACATACTTTCCTTATATTCAAACCATAGATAAAATGTAGTGATTTGTAAAGATGGCATGTCATTATTATAACAGGAAATGAAGAGACAAAATAACATGTCTCCAATTATTTTCTGTATGTCAAAATTACTTATCTTCTTATGGTACCATCATAGACCTCTCTGTTAAGACTTGCAGTGCCATTCTGAAGGAATAAGAGATACAGCAGTTTATCTAGTAGACTATTAATACTACCATCATAAGCTGAACAGAGACTTAAAAATATTGTCAAAACTTTTGTAAACAAAGAAAGGTACAAAAGCAAACAAAATTGGTATTTTTTGGAACACTGTATTCTTTTTATTTTTCTGAGTATTTCTTCAAAGCATGGACATGTTTTTAAAAAGAGGTGTGAAAGGTTAAGGATCCTAACTAACTTAAAATGGCTTTTTCTCTTGAGGTAAAGTGCTACATTTTATTTTATGGCTCTCTGTGCGTTTAGGTGTGATTCACACAGAGAACTGTGAGATGCTAATACAAGGCTAATGGGTGGGTATGGCTGAAGCAGCAGTTCTCATATTCAAGCCTCAGCTCACTAGGGAGGTTCCACTCTCCTGTGACGAGGATCAGGGAAGTTCCGGGAAAATGAGAAAGAAATGTATTTTTCTAAATCGTTTTCAGTTACAACTCTCAAATGTAGAATGTTCTGTTGCTATTGAGTCTTCAGCAGAGTTAGTGCTTTTGAGGATTCTGTGGTGAAATAAGCTAGGCAAGCAAGAACCCCCCCCACACACCTTGACTGCATATTGGCTATATTGTCAAAAATGTATCATCGTTAGKTTTTTTTTAGATGAAGCTGGTAGGTCCCTTTAAAACAGTAGGGAAGTGTAAATATTTTGTGCTTTAGGAACAAAATGTTCTGGCAGTGGTTTAGCACATTGGTCTAAAAAACAGCTGGGCATACACGTTTTTTTAAAATATAAATGTAAAAATAAAGATTATTAGATGACTGGATGAAAGTCAGGTATTTAATTATAATTGCACTTCTACCTTAATGCTGTGTAGTGGCTAATGCCCTGTAGTACAGTTACCACTTCTGTAACGTGGAGGTAGTGATATCATGTTTGTATTGTTGGATGAAGTGGATGAAAAACACTGTGTAAATGCAAAAACTCATTGTTGTTAATACTGTTACAAAGTATAAAATAGCCGTAGTATACAAATGACATAAACCAGTGCTATAATTAAAATATACTGATTTCAATATGTGCCTTACGCTTGCTTATTATGAAGACTGCTTTAAATAAAACCTGGGTAATCCTGTATTAAACAGGGGCATGATCAGAGAAACTGATCTGGCTTTGTGAGATGCAAGGTGACTAAAGATGATCTCCTATCACCTCCATTTCTTTGGAGGTTGCCATCTCTATGGTCTATTAATTTAACTATTGGCTTGATTGGCTCTAACTTGGCATTAATTTTTTTAAGGTGTATCATTTCACACATTTCACATTTTGCATTTCACTCAATGAGTGAGAGACTGATCAGAGGAACCATTTAACTGGCAGAAAGAAGGAAGAGGTTAGCTGCTGGGGAGAGAAAGATGGTCTGGACCAGTTAAGGTGGRAGTACTGCATCCAGAATAATTAATCTGATTATTCCCTTGGAACCCTGTTCAGAGAGAATTAGCTTTTGTAGGTGCCGGCTCAAAGAAGTTCTTGAGGCATCCAAGCAGAGAAACATAATATTTCTAAATTTTATTTCAGAGGATTTGCAAAAGAACAGTTTATTTTGGCCATTGTTCTTTCACTCTTTCTCTTTCTGACTGGGATAATTTCGATTTTTCTACTGACCTTTGAAAATGGGAATATTAACACAAGAGGAATAAGATATTCACATTATTTTTGTTTACTTATATTAATATTCACTGTATTCTGTACTTTTTACAAAAACTAAAGATTTTGCTCCGAAGAATTTATAATGCAGGAAAATACGTATTCATATATTGTTAGTTTCATTCTTGAAACCTGGCATGCCAGTAAAATTTTTAAAAGTGATTTACCCAGGGAAAGCAGTTGTCAAACTCTTGAGTGATTTTAATGTGAATTAAGTGCCTGAAGGGGGACTGGTGCTTAAAAAACCTTGGGGGTCTGCAGAATAACAGCACTGAAATTTCTTAAATGACTAAGCTACTTTCCAGAATAGGACTCAAGCTCTTAAAATCATTTAGATGTGTCTGTCTGTCTGTGTTTCATCTTACTACTGCTATAAATTCCTCCACATCCTCCAAAAGCCAGTGCAGCAACCATTACTCCTTGCTCAAAATATTAAAAAAAACCCCAAACTTTTAATAAATGGAAGAAAAGAACTAGTTTCCCTCTGTAGCGAGTCATGACATGTCTCACTCTAATATAAATTTAAAATAACTTCTGATTGTACCATAGATGTCAGTAGTATTGTTAAGAGTTCATGTAAAAGAAAGGGTTTGGAGCCATAAGGATGCATGCATGCAGTTTTATTTTTGTTGTTCATGTGGTGCCCTAAATTCAAAGATCTGCTATGTCAGTCAATAAAAATTCCTACYCTAAAGAGGATGCAAACAAAAAGTATCTTAAAAAATCAAGCCTTCCATCACAGTTTGTTAAAGCACTGGGATCTGTTGTATTCTCTATATCCGGACAGTCTCAAAAGTCATAGAACTGTTAGGTTAACCAAATTCTACAAAATTAATAA
The DNA here is from genome assembly GCF_003343035.1 of Apteryx rowi. Classification (NCBI taxonomy): domain Eukaryota; kingdom Metazoa; phylum Chordata; class Aves; order Apterygiformes; family Apterygidae; genus Apteryx; species Apteryx rowi. The sequence goes on from NW_020450686.1 coordinate 69,966, forward strand.
AAGTTAGTAAGACTTAATAGAGGTTGAGATGGTCTGATTTTACACCTTTCTTATTTTACATGAGTATTGACAAATTTACTTCACATACAGAAAAATGGTGATTATTTTCTGTATTGGCAATTAAGATCGCTATAAATTTAGTCAGCAGTTGAAGCTGATCACAAGTGCTACAGGATAATGGAAAGTTTAAGGCTGTAGTCTGTGGCACTGGTTTCAGTGGACAAGCATATTCAGAAAGTATCTCTCTGGGCRTTTGAATAGCATCATGCCAAGCTTATGGCCTATCCTGTAAACCAAATCACTGACTTGGGCTAGATCATCTCAACAACCTGTGAAACAAAGTTCAGTGGTCTGGTCCACAGCATGCTTCTAGACACCATTGCTCTGCCACAGCTGAGGGGTAAGGAATTGCAGCATAGTAATAATCACAGGTTGTTCTATTAAGCATAATTTATAATTACTTTTTAAATGGCATTTTACAAAAAGATGTGGTTATGGATTGAGATTACAGTTGTTGGCAATAGTGGCGTACATATTACATTACATAGTTCTTTTCTGTTTCATATAAAAATGTCCTTTAAGATTTAAGATTAAGATACCTGTTTCTTAAACAGAGGGTGAGCGAAAAGGCAAAAGTGTGGGGTAGACTGAAATGAAAAAGCTGAGGAAACTGGTAATGAACTAGAAGTTACTGATATTTAATCTGTCTTTGCTCACATTGACTGAAAGTTATGTCCATTAATTCTGAATTAAAAGGTGTGCATTTATAATACATCATAACTACACATGTGTCTAATTGGTTCCCTTCTTTCCAATTTCAGGAGAAAAGCCAAAAACACTTTCAGGGCTGGAGTCTTAACAAAAATGGCTGTCAGCAAAGCTATCTCAGCAAAATTTTCTTATACTTAAATTAGTGTATACACTAATGCAGTTTACATTACCGACCCAAAGTGAAACAAGGCAGCCTGGTAAAAGTTTATCTACTTTTGTGCAGGTCACATTGGCATGAAAATACAATGGGGCCTTTCTACAAAAAAAGACCTAACAAAAAAACCAACAAATATTTTACCTGAAAAAAGATTCTTGTAGCCACCTAGATGAATTCTGATGCAGTTCTTTCCATCCTACTTGAGAATGTTCTGGCACTGTGATGTAGGTGGCTTGTGCTTCTGCTACCTTATGGAATAACATGGAACTCAAAACTGGTATATTTCTCGGAGCAAATATTATTTTTTATTTTAAATGGTACTTCGTTATGATTATCTGTTAAATTGTACACARTCATTAAAACATTAGGTGTACTGTGAACATATGGGAGCAAATGGAGAATATCAGAACTGCCCTTATGAATTCAAATCAAGATCAGATCAGATTGACCCAAAGGGTGATAGCTAATATGAGGCTGCTGTCTATCATCTGTGGACTGTCACGATGGTTAAGGAAGGTCCTAGACAACTGGGAAAGGGCTAATGTTACACCCATCCTTAAGAAAGGCAAGGAGGAGGACCAAAGTACTATAGGCTGGTCAGCCTCACCTCAGTYRCTGGAAAGGTCCAAACGCATCTTCTTTGACTCTATTTCCTTATGTGAAGGACAGGAGGATAATCAGGACTGCTCAACATATGGATTTACCAAGGGCAGATAATGCTTGATGGACCTTACTGTCTTCTATATTAAAATGACTGGCTGTGTAGACGAGGAGAGAACAGTGGACATTACATCCCTTGACTTTAGTAAGACTTTTGATGCTCTCCCCCACAATATTCTCATTTGCAAACCAAGAAAGTCTGAACCAGTTACTGGGATCAAAGGTGGAGATGGGCAGCTCAACATCTGGCTGGTAGCTGGTAATSAGCACGTTATCATGAGGGGTTGATACTGGAGCCCATCTGGATGATGTGCACATGTGCAAAATGTGCAGATGACCCTCAGCAAGGGAGAGTACCTACATGCCAAATGGCAGAGGATCGGGCCAGCAGGAGCCCCATGGAGCTAAGACAGGAGAAGCGCAGGGTTTGGCACCTGGATGGATTCACCCGAAGCACAGGCCAGGGAGTGACTGGCTGGATCACATGCCTGCTGAAAAGGACTTAGGGGTTTCAATGGACTGCAGGGTGGATATGAGCCAACAGTGCGCTCTCATCGTGAATAAGGCAAGCTGCATGCCAAAGTGGCTGTGGCCATCAGGTCAAGGACACTGATGGCGGCCCAGGAAAGGGCAACCAAAATCGCTGGGGCCTAGAGCACAAGACCGATGAGGAGAGCTTGARGAAGCTGAATTTATTTAGTCTGGTGTGGAGGAGAGGAAAGGCAACATAATAGGAGCCTGCAGCTACTTGAAAGGCAGTTGCAAAGGACAGTAAAGGTAAGCTTTTTCCAATAGTGGCACRCTATGTAACACGGGGCAATGGCTACTGATTATGGCGCAGGAGGATCAGGTTAAGCACCAGGAAAGCCTTTTCCTTTAGGAATGTGGTGCAGCACTGGAGCAGGTTACCCAGGGAGGCTGGGGAATGTCTGTCCTTGGAGGTTTTTGAGACTCAGAGAAAGCCATGGCTGATGCGATGTGGTGTTGATGACAGGACTGTCTTGAGCGGTAGGTTGGACAGGATGACTTGAAGAGGTCCCTTTCAAACAACATTTCTATGATTCTGTGAAATTATAGGGTTGCTAACAAAAGCTATGTCTGATTTTAGGARACAAGAGGGAACTGGTGATTGTGTACTACAGTCATGGTACAATATGGGAATAGAGATGAAGAGAAGGGGAAAAAGTTTTTTCTATTTTTGTTTTTTATGGATTTGCATCCTATATCCCTACATCTCATATTGCAGTTATCCCATTTGTCTTCAGTACTGGATTTCATTCTCTCCTCGTGCCCCACTTTAATCTTTGCTCCTTCAATTTTCTTCCAATGCTTATGTCCTCTACATACTGTCAAAACTGTCACTGCTGGCTCCAATTTCTGCTACCAGCTGCGAAAGAGGTGTCTGGTTTGGAATTAGTCTTGCATGACTGGATACATAGGGCAATCAGAACTGATAATTGGGTGAGCTCAAGCTATAGCCTTTCCTTCAGTGGAAACACTAACTTGGTTTTTTTCCCAGTTTTCTCAGTATTTATCACAACTTATTTTCTTGTCTCAAATTGGTTGAGGAGCCCCAGAAAAAGGCAGGAAAGAAGAAATGAGGGGATAACTGATGCTTAGCAGGATTTACTAGGGAAGTGCTGTCAGCTTGGAAAAGCCAGGACTGGGAGTTTTGCCCAGTAGGGGGAGAGTGACATTATTTTGGAGGTACATGCTCAGAGGATGAATCCTGATTGAAGGAGCTCTGTGTGTCTGGGCAGGAAGACTGACTTATGAGTTGGAGAATGGAAAAAATGCATCAACACATAAAAGATTTGGCATGGTTGTATATTTCCATATATACGAAATTAAGAAATCTAGAAAGAAATTTATGAGGTTTAGAATGATTGTAAATGTGAGAAGGAAGTGGAAAAAGGAGGGCAAGAACTATTTAGAGAAACTGTTTAGAGGAACTATATAGAGCAAGAAGTTGTTGTGCATGAAGCTAATCAGAACAGTCTAATGAGCAGATGAGCATTGATTTGGAAGAAAACATATATTTTATAAAGAGAGAGAGGTGTGGGGTGCCCTCTTGCTTAGAACTGATATTCTGGCAAACAGAATAGAAAGACCTGACAAATAATGTCTTAATGGCTTTCAAATGAATGCCTGCAAGTTTCTTTTTTATATTTTGTCAGAAATAGCCGCTATAATAATATTGTGAATATAAAGAAGTGTTAGATTATCGAGTATTACCACACATACTGGATGAATGCAAATTCTGCTTAAGAAAATCAAGCAAAATTTCCCATCTATATTGGATTATTCATGGTAAATGAGTGCAAAAGAATTTGAAATACAAAATTAAATTTTAAAATGCTTTTTTAGGATGAAGTTCCTGCTTGGTAAGTTTCATAAATACTTGTAGTGTTTTTTCTACAGTAGTTTCAAACTCCTGAAACTCGTTTATAATGGAAAAGCGTTTATAATGGAAAAGTTGTTTATAACGGAAAAGCTTTGCTCAAGCAGCAGGCTCGGCATTGCTATAATTAAACCTTCCTTGCATTGATTTACAGCCAGTATTACTCGCAGTGGGGAGAGAGCTTAATTTTCGGGGAAGATGGCAGACCAAGGGAGGATTTCAGTTTGGGAAACAGACGATTTCTGAACCTGATATGGCAAAGGTTGAAAGTA